>NC_079416.1:16205728-16254798 GCF_026213295.1 Gadus chalcogrammus
AGAGGGAGAGAGGGAGAGAGGGAGTGAGAGAGATGAGTGCGTGTGCGAGATGAGGGCGTATGTTAAGTTCTAAAGGAGTCAGGAATAAAGAGGACTCGTGCACAGGGAAGAAAAGAAGAGGGCTATTAAAATGAATGGAGAAGCATGCATAACACAAGCCATGTACTGTGTGTGTGCGTTTGTGAGTATGTTTGTGTGCGTGTGAGGGTGTATGTACACCCGTGTGTGTGTGTTTCTGCATGCATGTGTGTATATTTATTTATCGATCCTGCATCGCCCTTTGTGTGGCTCATGTCAGGATTAAAGCCCAGACTATAGTCTCGGAGTAGAAGGTGAACAAACCAACAATATCATCCACACGTGAAATACACATCATGAGAAAGCTCTATTGGATGAGTTGGTCCCACCCATGTATGGCCAATCACAATTTCCTCTCTTTGTTATATTAACCCCTTTAGCAAGCAAATATTAGTTATTTCAACACAGCGAATGCACTTGTCCAACACCAGCGGTGCATGCTGGGTAAGAGCAGGGAAAAACTATGCGAGGGAAGAGTATTGGATTGTATTTGTTGTTTTTGTTGCATAACCGCTTATTAAGTAAATGTGTACAGTGTTCAGAAAAATCCTAAAAAGTGCTTGCACTCACCGTGCACTTAGCCAGCTAATGGAACGTATCAGTGGTCCATCTGTGTTGAGCTCATTAAGTTGGCTAAAAATACAGGGTTCACAATAGGACGACGTGTTATGCAACAATATTTCAAGTTCAAATACTTTGGTCACATACCCAGCATACAAGCTAAGCAGTACTTCACAGTATTTCACAGGAGTAAACAGTAACTCGGCTTCACATCAGCAGCACTTTCATCATCAGTTTGGAGTTCTTTATAACATCTTATAAATATTACATCTGAAGTGAACACCTTTAAGAAACAGCCTTGTACTTTATAGAGCAGAATAAGATGTGAAATAAGTACCCTGAGTGGGGCAGAGGTGAGTGAAACATTGATTGAATCTGCAATATAGAGCAATAAAATCAGGGCCAGGACGGCTGAGTAGTGGTTAACATTGTGAACAATATGAGCAGTTCTCCCTCTCCGCCGAGGACACTTATCCAGCTCTGTCATCCTGCAGAGGTCATCAGACGAGAGACGCTGTTTGAGGGTCGTCTGTTTAGGAAGCAAGACTTCTGGATGCATGGAGAATAAAAGAGTCTGCCTCCTCTATTAGTTTCAACAGCTTAATCACATATGCATGCACACGCACATATACACACACACACTTTGTATTGTCTCTGCTACTATTGTTAGACTGCAGGACTTGGCTATGAAGAATATGCACAGCCTTTATACGTTGATACATTTTCAGGCCTTAACTATGCTACTCAGTATGGTGTGTGTGTGTATGTGTGTGTGTGTGTGTGTTTGTGTGTGCGTGTGTGTTTGTGTGTGTGTGTCTGTAACCTGAATAAGCTTCATGCTACATTCACCTGTGTCTCACAGATGGGTGAGCAGTGTATCTGGTTGCTTCTGTCCATTCTTCTCTCTAATTTCTCTCTCTCTCTCTCTCTCTTTTCCTATAGCTCTTTCTCTCTTCCTGTAGCTATCTCTCTCTCCTACTACTACCCACGCAGGGGTGTCGCCTCATGCTCTCTTTTCTCCTGTTGCCATGGCTACGGGTGGCATAGAAGCAAGATGAGGAGAGACCTAACGCTCGGTGGTTTAATTTATTTAAAATGTTCATCAAGTATTCTCTTAGGCTCCATATGGATTTGAGTCGACATTCCTCCACTTTGATCGTTGGCCTTTGTCCACATACACAATCATTACAAAAGTATTGTCCAATCATGTTTTGCAATTTCCAACTGAAAATTCCACGTTGATATTAACTGTGATTATAATTCAATGTGATGGAAGTCTACAGAGCATGTATATCATGTATATTAGAGTACCATATTAAGCGCTATATAAATTTCATTTATTATTATTATATCGTCACGTCCCAACGAATAACGACTTTGGAAGTATAGGAGCATAGGAATGTGATTGGTAATAATAGCATGTTGGACATTGTCTAATAATTATCCTGTAATGATTTGTTTGATGGAAAGTCATTTTTAGTGTTCGAAACTTCCACAGCGTTTGTTGAAGTTTTATTAGCGTAGCTAACAGTTTATTTTGGATTTCTCTGGGATACTATGGTCTCTCGAGGCATCGCAAATTGGAGGAAATTCCATTGTGCATTCTGATGTACAAACAAACCCAATATCCAAATGATACCGTCTGTCCAAACTGCTGCCTGTCTGTCTGCCATCCAGCCATCCTGTCTGTCTATCACTCTGTCTTCATTCCTGCATGCCTGTGCCTTAGGGTGGCAGTAGCTCAGGAGGTAGGTTGCTGGTTTGATCCTCGGCTCCTCCCAGCTGTGTCGAGGTGTCACTGAGCAAGACGCCTCACCCTAGCTGCTCTGGGCGAAGAAGTGTGGCGTCTGTATGAGCTATAAAAAGTAATGATGATGGTAACCCATCCTTACTCGAGAGGAGACTCCACTTCCTCTCCTTTCCTTCCTCCCTATGCCCGTGTGGGGGTCTTGTTGACTGTGATAGCTGTAGTAGTAAAGCTCTCTCCCCTTGTGTCCAGGTGCTGTACCTGCAGACGGCGGAGGTGACCCGGGAGCGGGTGTACGCCATGCACCCCAGCAGCAACGAGGGTGTGGAGGACATGTCCTGCCTGGCCGAGCTGCACGAGGCCGCCATCCTGCACAACCTGCACCAGCGCTACAAGAAGGACAGCATTTATGTGAGTGTGTGCGGGGGGGGATAGTATTAGGACAGCCTAACAGAGGTGAGGTTGTTCCACGTGATTTTAACAATGTGATCAATAAAATCACATCCAATGACTGATGTATTCCAAAAGTAAAAAATGCTGGAGAGGAAGTACCTCCCTTTGTTTACAAGAATCGTACACCTCCCAGCCAGCGATCTACACACAGTCGCACAGCCGTTTAGAGTGGACAGAACAACATGTCGTGAGAGAGACAGAGAGACAGAGATAGGTGGGATAGGTAAAGCGTCACAGCTACACCTTGTTTCGATGGACCCGCTGCTGTCTGATAAAATCTTACTGTGTGTGTGTGTGTGTGTGTGTGTGTGTGTGTGTGTGTGTGTGTGTGTGTGTGTGTGTGTGTGTGTGTGTGTGTGTGTGTGTGTTCGCGTGTCTGTGCTGTGTGTGTGTGTGTGCGTGCGTGCGTGCGTGCGTGCGTGCGTGCGTGCGTGCGTGCGTGCGTGCGTGCGTGCGTGCGTGCGTGCGTGCGTGCGTGCGTGCGTGCGTGCGTGTTTGTGTGTGTGTGTTTCTGTGACGGCTTGGTGAGCAACAGGGGAAATAGGAAGGCAAAAGTCTGGGTAGGACGAATGGTCTTTACGAGGGGATAGGTCGGTACACAGGAAATCATTTGACGATTAAGGCAAACAATCCGGCTGGGAGAACACAAAGACGTAGTCGGGACTAAACAAGCAAGAATCAGAAAACTGGGAAACGTAATAATGTCTAAGAAAATGCTGGGAAGCTTGATACAAAGAACGAAGACGAACTGGCACAGAGGAAGGGAAACACGCTGACTAAATAAACTGGGAGGGGGATGTTAATGAGGGAAAGGTAAAAACAATCAAGATGAGTGGGGACAATCAGAGATGTGAGAAACACAAGGACAGGGAGTGAAGTAATCAATTTCGGAGGGCAAGATGTGACAGTGTGTAACCCAGTGTTTGTAAATGCATGCGTCATGTGTTCCTATACTGTACATCGATGCCTGTTTCTAATGGTCCGCTATCTCTTCCAGTAGCCTTGCCTTGGATGGAGGCTTTTAGAGGAAGAAAAACATTTTTTTTTTATCTAGTCTCTTTGCTGTAAGTGGCTGTGGAGCTACATAGGGTACTAACAAAGTCAGGGACACTGGCAGAGAGAGAGAGGCAGAGAGAGAGAGAGAGAGAGAGAGAGAGAGAGAGAGAGAGAGAGAGAGGCAGAGAGAGAGAGAGAGAGAGAGAGAGAGAGAGAGAGAGAGAGAGAGAGAGAGAGAGAGAGAGAGAGAGAGAGAGAGAGAGATGGTGATCGGGACATAGGGTTCCTTCCTTTATTTTTGAGCAAAGAAACTGAATGTCCTGTGGTAGCTATCCTATTAACACAGAATAACATCAACAACAACACAGCGAATAACACAGAGAAAGAAAGACAGAGAATGGTGGTCCACACTTGCCCACATTTATACGAAGAGTGTCACATATGTCCTCCTCTTTCACAAGAGTGGAGGCATTAGCTTGAATCTGTGGCTGTAGAACTACGTCACCCAGCCTGCCTCTGGGGTTGCTGAGAGGCTAATCATGTACTTGCCCCATAACCAATTTTGAGTGTTCACAAAATCTGATAAAAAAGTATCGTTTTTTCTAACAACTCAAAGGAGATAATACACCAGGAACATTTGGAGAGGATCACACTTAACACACAAGCTCAGCCAAATAGTTCATCATTTGATGGTAGTTAACAGCCCTCGTGACGGAAAAAACAGGGAATCCTTTCTACAGACATTAGGTAAAAAAGGGAAGGACCTAATCTAGATGATGAAATATTGTCTGAACAGGAATTACTCCAAGCTGATCACGAACCAACCAGTTGTGTGAGCATTATGTGTGTGTGTGTGTGTTTTTGTGTGTGTGTGTGTTTTTGTGTGTGTGTGTGTGTGTGTGTGTGTGTGTGTGTGTGCGTGTGTGTGTGTGTGTGTGTGTGTGTGTGTGTGTGTGTGTGTGTGTGTGTGTGTGTGTGTGTGTGTGTCTGTGTTTGAGCAGTGAGCACACATGCATTCTTAATTTTACAGCAATGGAAAGATGCATCCCAGCACACATAGTTTGTTAGGTATAGAGGTAAAGATGCATAGAACGTGAAATGTGATGCCCTGGCTTGTACACACACCCCCGGGAAATCATGTGTGTGCGTGTGTGTGTGTGAGAGAGTGAACTGATATCCTCATACACACATACACACACTATTCTGATGAGAACATCAGTTTAGGGAGCAAGGTCGCTGCTCCTGCCTTGACGCTTCAAAAGCTCATCACTCATCACAAACTCTTTGCAGCCTGATTAAAGATAATGAATAGATGCAGATTATACATTGATTTATCCAGCATGTGCTTTTATCCAAAGCAACTAACAGTGGATAAATACACGGGTCATTAAGGAGCACGGGTACTTTTAAAATGCAAAGTACTTGAGTACATTAACACACATGAAGTTTATGGAATTTAAATCATATTATTTCCAATTACATTTCTAACCCATGGATATCTATGATAAAGCATGTAAAGTCTCTTATAATTATAAAAGTACATAATATTCTGACTGACTCTTGTCTTATCTTGAAAAATATATGGCCTGTTGAGCCCTTTGAGACTGTAATGGTGGTAATGGGTTGTACAAATAAAATTGAATTGAATTGAATTGAATCGTCAATTCGTCACAAATTTCCCGCTTGAGATTAATCCCGGTACCATCTGATCCAGACCAACATCGGCAGCATCCTGGCGGCGGTGAACCCCTACAAGCAGATCCCGGGTATGTACGACCCGGACCGGGTGGAGCTCTACTCCAAACACCACCTCGGGGAGCTACCGCCGCACATCTACGCCATCGCCAACGAGTGCTACCGCTGCATCTGGAAGCGCCACGACAGCCAGTGTGTCCTCATCAGGTCGGTTCCCCTCCCCCCCCCCCCCGGTCCCCCGTCCGCACGATGCCTGCTAGTACTGGGGCTGCCAACTGGATCTGGTCTGAAAAACCAAAACAGTTATTGTGTTCTTAAAGGTGACATTTTATACCACCAGGTGTGAGTGTGATTAACCATTATCCGCCATACATCTAGGTGGACACCCAGAAGACAGAAGAGGCCTATTTTCCAAAAGGCTTGTAATGGCTAGTCACACTCACACCTGGTGGTATATTACGTTACTTTAATGTCACCACATAAGTGTTGCCTGAAACAACAATTTTCATGAATAACACCTTTAAGAAATATTTCACAAATCTTGCATATCATTTATAATGGTTAAATCTTTATTTAGTCATTTATAATAATATCTTCTTATCCATGATCAAATATATTGGGTCAGGAATCTACCCAATAATATCGGTCTCCCATTAACTGAGCAAGCATCAAACTATGAAATATGTTTCAAGATTGGCTTTGCGTTAAAACATACACATCAAAGAGGAAAGTTATGCACAATATAAGTGATCAAGATCTATAGGAACAAATTCACCAGATACTTTCGGCTGGACAGTGGGTCAGGCTGGTCTCTCGTAATCGTATTGTGTGTCAGAGCGAAGGCCATGGTCAACACACTGTAAGCTGTCCAGCCAATCAGATTAAAGCATGTAGTAAACAAGCGGAACACCTGTGGGTGCTTGCATGTGTGTGTATGTGTGTGTGTGTGTGTGTGTGTTTATGTGTGTGTGTGTGTGTGTGTGTGTTTGTGCGTGTGTGTGTGTGTGTGTGTGTGTGTGTGTGTGTGTGTGTGCGTGTGTGCGTGTGTGCGTGTGTGTGTGTGTGTGTGTGTGTGTGTGTGTGTGTGTGTGTGTGTGTGTGTGTTGCAGTGGTGAGTCTGGGGCAGGGAAGACGGAGAGCACCAAGCTGCTGCTCCAGTTCCTGTCTGTAATGAGCCAGAACTCAGCAGGGACCCCCCCCACGGAGAAGAGCACCCGCGTGGAGGAGGCCATAGTTCAGAGCAGGTACACACACACACACACACACACACACACACACACACACACACACACACACACACACACACACACACACACACACACACACACACACACACACACACACACACACACACACACATACACATGCTTAGTGTGTATCAATATATTGATGTTGTTTACTGTGTTATTCTACAGCCCTATCATGGAGGCCTTTGGAAACGCCAAAACTGTTTACAACAACAACTCCAGCCGCTTTGGGAAGTTCATCCAGCTCCACTTCTCTGAGGGCGGGAACATCCAGGGAGGCTGTGTGTTTGACTGTATCCTTTCATGTGTCACCTTCTTTCCTAACGTCAGAGTCTACAGAAACTATTGGTCAATGAAACATTGGTAGTTGGACATACAGATGTTTATTTTTATTTTGTTTTCAGTGTAATTTCATTGCTGTTCAAAATTTTGGACCCAAAATCACATACGCTGCTTTCAAAATTTCTTCTCTAGGTTGAATGAAAACAAAATGTTTCTTTCCATCTACAAATCACACAAATCACAGTTGTGGTAGTAGATCATGGTTTTGGGAGAAGCCTGGTATGTAAATAAATCACAGTACCATACTACTCTATGTTTTTTCCTTAACCCTTTGCCTCCCAGATTTATTGGAAAAGGTAAACCTGTCACCCAAATTCTATAACCTTCGAATCAAATGTCAATCCGTACAGGACTCCACTTACTCTTCTTTTTTTGAAAACACATACCAAGAAATTTGAAAACTGTTCATTCAAATGCGTATAGCTGTGTTGATGCTGTTTGTGGATGGGTTGTGGTCTAGAACCGTGTGGTAAGGCAGAACCCTGGGGAGAGGAACTACCACATCTTCTACGCTCTGCTAGCAGGAGCCACTAAGGACCATAAAGGTGAGGAACGCTCAGGGTGAGACGCCTCTGATTGTGTGACGTCAGACATCCGATGGTGGAAGTTGTCTTTTCTGATTAAAATCAAATGCCTGATCAATCCACGGACATTCTCACTCTTACCTAATCATTTTTTTTAAAGGTTACTTTTCTGATGATGTCTATGGAAGTATTTTGAAGGGTTGTTCATTATTACTATAATTATTACTATTACTGCCTGAATATAGATTTATGTCATTCGAGAGCATGTAGGGGTTAGGTATCTTGCTAAAGGATGCAGCAAAGTACCTGTTTGTTTGGGAATCTAACAATTACTATCCCACCACCCATTCACCTGTTTCTTACTCTTGATTCGCATTTTGCATTCCCTTCCCAAAGAACAATATTTCCTGGGTGAACCCCCTGAGTCCTTCCACTACCTCAACCAATCAGGATGCATCAAGGACAAAAGCCTGAATGACAAAGAGCTCTACAACAGTGTTATGGTTGGTGTCATTCCCCTAAAATGGCAAATTTACACTCGACCAAACACACTCCCTTTATTTCCATGATAGTCGGGGTCAAGAAGAAATTGGATTCATTTTTGGTCATTAAATCCTCTTCTTTAAATGAAAGCCGCAGAGCTTTGGATGGAGCCTTGATCTTTTGAACCCTTGAATGAGAAGCTTTGTCCACTATGCTGTGAACTGTGTGTCTGCAGGAGGCCCTGAAGGTGCTGGAGTTCACGGAGGAGGAGAGCAGGGACATGTTCAAGCTGCTGTCTGGAGTCCTGCAGCTGGGCAACATCGAGTTCATGACCGCCGGAGGGGCTCAGATCACCACCAAGCAAGGTGAGCCCATTCAGACGCACCTGAGGGTGTGTGTGTGTGTGTGTGTGTGTGTGTGTGTGTGTGTGTGTGTGTGTGTGTGTGTGTGTGTGTGTGTGTGTGTGTGTGTGTCTGTGTGTGTGTGTGTGTGTGTGTGTGTGTGTGAGTGTGTGTGTGTGTGTGTGTGTGTGCGTGCGTGTGTGTGTTTGGGCGTGCAGACTGTTGAATGTGAGTGTGTGTTTGTGTGTTTGGTTTATTGGTGTGTCAAACCAATGGTAGTCAATGCTGTGGATGTACACACAAGCATGCACACACTCATGCATTCACACTCAAAAACACACACACACACACACACACCCACACACACACACACACACACACACACACACACACACACACACACACACACACACACACACACACACACACACACACACACACACACACACACACACACACACACACACACACACACACACACACACAAACATACCCACCGAACTAACAGCTGTGTGTCTGTGTCTGTGTGTCTGTGCCTCTCTGTGTTTGTGTGTGTGTGTGTGTGTGTGTGTGTGTGTGTGTGTGTGTGTGTGTGTGTGTGTGTGTGTGTGTGTGTGTGTGTGTGTGTGCTGTGTGCTGTGTGTTTCCAGTGGTCAGTAATGCCAGTGACCTGCTGGGTCTGGACTGCTTCCAGCTCTCTGAGGTGCTGACACAGCGCTCCATCATCCTCAGAGGAGAGGAGATCTGCTCCCCCCTCACCATAGAGCAGGTACCGCACGCGCACGCCAACACACACGAGACAACCAGTGCACGCCAAATCACACGCGACAACACGTGCACGCCAACACACACATGGCAACACACGCACGCCAACGCACACACGAAACCCCACCGCACAACTGTAGTCATTGTCGCAGTCTAAAACAACACTTGGTGTTATGTTTTAACACAAATAATCATTGTGAATAAAAATATATTTAAAATGATTTTCAATATGAATTCTGAATTATTTTGTCTTTCAAAACACTTGGGCATGTGTGGACCTCTGTGGACCTCTGTTCTCTAGGCAGTGGTTGACTGCGGCGTCTGAAAGAAAGTCACGCTTCTCGTACACTTATAGGGGTGATGGGGTGTGTGTGGATTTCATTTTGAGTTTGAAGATCACGTTCGAGAGAGGGTTAGGCTTCCCGTACACCAACAGCATAACGCCCCAGTGTGTGGCGCATTTCTTACACAACATTGCTTGTTATAACGCTCATATCCCAAAGTCGGCGTGGGTCGTCACCATGGGGATAACAAAACCCCCTTCTGTTGCGTTCTCAAGCCAAACCACATTTTTTTCTCAAAGTGTTTGTTTTCCGGCTTCAACAGTGACAATTACTTTACCTTCTCCTCTCCACAGGCGGTGGATTCCCGGGACTCGGTTGCCATGGCGCTGTACGCACAGTGCTTCTCCTGGATCGTCCGCAAAATCAATCAGAAGGTCAAAGGGAAAGAGAACTTCAAATCAATCGGTATCCTGGACATCTTTGGCTTCGAGAATTTTGAGGTCAGAACTCTGGACGGTGAAATCGTAGACACATTCTATCTGTTGAGCACAGCAGACTCGACGGTAAGACACGTTCAAACACTTAACTTGTATGTGTGTGTGTGTGTGTGTGTGTGTGTTTGCGTTATCTCCCTCAAGGTAAATCGGTTCGAACAGTTTAACATCAACTATGCCAACGAGAAGCTCCAAGAGTACTTCAATAAGCACATCTTCTCGCTGGAACAGCTGGAGTACAACAGGTACAGATTAATGAGACTACATGGGAAAATGTTTCGGTTCCTTTTGTCAGTTAATGTCCTAAGAATGTGTTGAGTGTAATACAACCCAGGTCATAACTATTCTTACCAAACTAGGCTACTACGTTAGTATGATAGTCGGATTTATCTTTGTTTGATCGTGTTGTTGGATCGTGTTGTGGATCAAACCAAAAAACATGATCTATCCCTTTTGTTTTTATTGTCGTTTTATTTTACCCTTCATTTCTTTGGTCTTTCTTTGTGTTCCACAGGGAAGGAGTCCAATGGGACGCAATTGACTGGATGGACAATGCAGAGTGCCTTGACCTCATAGAAAAGGTTTCATTTATATACCATTTTATATTATATACCAAATTATATATTTGAAGTTATAATAAAGAGTAGACATGAGTGAGCAGACCCATCAGCTAAATGTCCCCTGGATGGATACAGGAAACATTACAATATTGTCCAAAGTCACTTGGGAGATGTAAGTGCTTTTACAGCCGTCAGTTTTATCCCTGTTATGTTAGCTTAAAGTGTTATTTTCATCGGAGAGATGATGTGTGTGTTGGATTTGCTTCCCTTAAAAAAATATAAATAGCACATGAACCTGATTATCTGAGCTGAACTTATAACCCAATGTGTGTGTGTGTGTGTGTGTTTGTGTGTGTGTGCGTGTGCGTGTGCGTGTGCTTGTGTGTGTGCGTGTGTGTGTGTGTCGGTTAGAAACTGGGCATGTTGGCTCTGGTCAATGAGGAGAGCCGCTTCCCAAAGGGAACAGACTTCACCCTGATGGAGAAGCTGCACAGCAGACACTCTGTAAGATGGTCCACATGTCTATCTGTCTGTCTGTCTTCTAGAGAACATTGAGTTTAACAAGGGGCTGTACTTACGAATACCTCCTGGGAATCTATCAAACAAATCTGCAATTAATATAAGTCTTATATTAGTAGTATAATAGGTGTGTATTATAGTTTATTATTACTCTTGTTGTCATAGTTATATAATAGTAATAGTAGTAGTAGTAATTTAATGTTAGGGAAAGGGTTAGTAGTTGTACTAAGAACTACTAAACATTATTTCTGTTTAAACATTACAACATTTGTTGTTTTTCCTCCGATTGTTTCATTTTCTAACAACAATGATGACTGCAGTTGGGCCGTTGGGTTTCGATGTCTATTATGTGAATCTACGCTGAAATGCTGCCTGAATGCTGCCCGGTGTTCAGCATATCTCAGGCAATGCGCTCTGTCATCTCCCGCTTTGGTGAGAGGGAGTGGGGGAAAGCGAGTGCGGGTCGGGAGTAAATTTGCTGAATTCACCTCAGCCTTTTAATCATGTGACACAAGCGCAACAATGCCCCCTAGTGGCTCAGCAAAATACATTTCCTAGGATAAAGATTCATGCACCAGTACCCAATGCTGTGACTCCGTAATCAAACGCATACATTATTACAGTATTTTAGAAAAAATACTATATATTTCTTGGCAGAAAGATGCCTTTTCAACAAATAATTAGGAAAAATCCAATGCATATTTTTGATGAGCGTTTCATAGTGTTGTAGTCAGAATCTGGCACTGCTTATCACAAGCCTGCGTTTGGGGGTCAAAAGTCACCACTCGCCACTGAGAAGTCATAGTAGTATTAGAAATAGTAGTAATAGTACCATATTATTGCTCTAGCAGAAATTAGTAGTAGTAGTATATAATGAACTTATTAATCGTAGTTGTAGTAGTAATAGTATTATTCAACCAAAGTTGTTATGTTTCTGCAGACCAATCCCTACTATGTGAAGCCCCGGCTTGCAGACCATCAGTTTGGCATCAAACACTACGCTGGGGAGGTGAGTTAAAGTCCAGATTAGTATCCTCCACACCTCCTCTCCATTAGGGTGAGGGCTGATTGTGAGTGATGCGTGTTTACGTGTGACTCTGTTAGGTTCTGTATGATGTGCGAGGAATCCTGGAGAAGAACAGAGACACTTTCAGAGACGACATCCTCAATATGCTGAAAGAGAGCAGGTACAGTAAAGTATAGTAAGGTCAGTAGCTATTGAACCATTCCTATATCAGTTAAGATACTCTCTACCTTTACATCTCTCGTATTGGTGAATAAGACAGGATGCATTGGGACGAGTAGTAGATTGGTGGCGGCAGTTATTCTGTCATTCAGCAGTTGGCAGTGACTTAAGGTCCTTGTCATTAAGGAGCAGGTAGGGGTGAGGTGTCTTGCTCGAGAGCACCTATAATTAGGCGGTGGACATTGGTGATCAAACCCGGAGCTTTTGTGTCGGGAGTCATTCAGTAATGGGTTCCTTCTCTGTCCAGGCTGGACTTCATCTACGACTTGTTCGAGAAGGTGGGCAGCAGAAACAACGAGGAGACTCTGAAGATGGGCACAGCCAGACGCAAGCCAACTGTCAGCTCCCAGTTCAGGGTCAGGAAAACACACACACACACACACACACACACACACACACACACACACACACACACACACACACACATATGAATGCACACACACACACACACACACACACACACACACACACACACACACACACACGCACACACACGCACACACACACACACACACACACACACACACACACACACACACACACACACAAACACACACACACGTACGCCTGCAAGGACACACACATGCTCATTGCTCATTTGCACACACACACACGCACGCACACGCACGCACGCACGCACGCACGCACGCACGCACGCACGCACGCACGCACGCACGCACGCACGCACGCACGCACGCACACACACACACACACACACACACACACACACACACACACACTCAGAAACTCAACCAGGTGCCCCCACACTCAACATGACAATCACTTGACAAAGAACAGCCCCTTTTCTCTATCGTGTTTCCGTTTTGTAAAACAAATACATGAAAATCTATAAATACACTCAATAAAATGTCAGATTTCTTGATCACAAAAGATGCCTGAGACTGAAACAATGAACAACAATGTTATAGACAGTTGATGTCACCATGGGGATAATCTCTGCCGAGAATTATGATGGAAGAGTGGATTTTTATGTCTTGCTACGTTAATGAATAACTGAAGGATGTTCTTGTTACTTGTTCTCTCCAGGACTCCCTCCATTCTCTCATGGGGACTTTGAGTGTGTCCAACCCTTTCTTCATCCGCTGCATCAAACCCAACATGGAGAAGGTGAGTCCAATTACCAATGGAATGGGATTGAGATATTTGAAAATCAATGTTGATTCTCTTAATTTTGTATGGTTTTCATCCAAAAAGAATCCAACCGTGTTTGACCCGGAAGTCGTCATAAATCAGTTGAGGTATTCTGGGATGTTGGAGACGGTGAAAATCCGTCGCGCTGGATTCCCCGTCCGAAGGACTTTTGTAGACTTCCTCTCACGGTGTGTATTAACAACCGTCATACACATATTCTCTCTCTCTCTATCTCTCTCCTCAAGAGTGTGTGCAAATGCATAACTACTTCTCCCACCTCCCAGGTATAAGATCATCTCCAAGAACAAGGTGTCCACGGTCGGAGATGATAAGAAAAAAAACATGGACCTTCTGACCAAATATGACAAGACTAAGAAAGAGTGGCAGATTGGCAAGACCAAAGTAAGAGTTTACAAAGTTGCTGCCATCTTGTCCAGTAGACTCATCTAAAACGGTCTTCTTCACCAAGCGGCCATCTTGGTTCCAAACGCGAACTGGTAGGGGGAACTGAATGTAAAATTCCGCTTTCAGTTAGCCAACATCTATGACCAGGATGGAACCATGCTTGCCGTTAGGTGAATAAGGCAATTTAATTAATTTGATGTTAAACCCTCAATTTATGAATCCATGTGGCAATGGTTCACGTGAAAGTATTGTTTTTGTACAAAATGTATCGATAGCGTTGAAGATTGAACCGCCCCTGCCTTCCCCCCGTGTTCTGCCCTTCAGGTGTTCATGAAGGAGGCCCTGGAGCAGCGTCTGGAGAAGGACCGCGATGAAGTACGCCGGGCCGCTGCCATGGTGATCCGCGCCCACCTGCTCGCCTATTCCGCCAGGTAAGAAAACACGCTTCCGTGCCCCACTTTTGTTTCTCAATGTCTCATTTACTCAAAGAGCACTCGTCATGCTCATCAGAATACAAAAGGCCTAACATGTGATGCAACACTACAAGAATATCAAATAGATTAATGTATTAATTTGTTTCATGAAAAGTAAACATCAGAATCCCAAAGATACATTTGAGATAGAAATGTTCATGCTGATGAACCCTAACCCTAAACCCTAGCCCCTAACTCCTAGCCCCTAACCCTAACCCCTCACCCCCTTACCTCTAGCTCCTAACCCTAACCCTAACCCTAACCCTAACCCCTAGCCCCTAACCCAAACCCCTAACCCTCACCCTCACCCCATGTGCGATGATGTAAAACTTGAAAATGAAAAAACTTGGAAAAAAACATAGTAGCCAGTGATGTCCCCCTCACCCACGTCAGACGACGGCTTTGTTCATCTTCTCGATGTCAGAATCAGCATGACCCCCTTTTTCCCCCCTGTCGACAGGAAGCACTTCAAGCAGGTCCGAAGCAGCGTGCTCACGCTGCAGAAGCACTTCCGCAAGCACATCCTGCGCCGGAGGTTCGTCAGGCAGCGCAAGGCGGCGCTGGTGCTCCAGAGACACCGGAGGGGGCAGGTGGCCCGCAGCCGCGTCCGCAAGATCAGGGACGAGAGGAAGAGGCTGAAGAGGGAGGAGGAGGAGAAGACGAAGAAGAAGGAGCAGCCAGAGGCAAAGACAGACGGAGGAGAAGGAGGAGGAGGAGGAGGAGGAGAAGAGAAGAAGCAGGAGGTGGCTGGAAAGGGAGCAACGAATGAAGAGGAAGGGGAAAAGCCAGATGTGAGTGTGTGTTTAAGCTGTCGATAAAACTGTTGAAGAACTCAATTGACTTTTAAATAATAAAACGAGATGAGGAAATGAGTCCTTAGCCCAAGTGAAGGAGTTCAAGTACCTCGGGGTCTTGTTCGCGAGTGAGGGTACTATGGAGCGTGAGATTGGCCGGCGAATCGGAGCAGCGGGGGCGGTATTGCGTTCGCTTTACCGCACCGTTGTAACGAAAAGAGAGCTGAGCCGCAAGGCAAAGCTCTCGATCTACCGGTCGATCTTCGTTCCTATCCTCACCTATGGTCATGAGGGCTGGGTGATGACCGAAAGGACGAGATCGCGGGTACAAGCGGCCGAGATGAGTTTTCTCAGAAGGGTGGCTGGCGTCTCCCTTAGGGATAGGGTGAGAAGCTCAGCCATCCGTGAGGAACTCGGATTAGAGCCGCTGCTCCTTTACTTAGAAAGGAGTCAGCTGAGGTGGTTCGGGCATCTGGTAAGGATGCCCACTGGGCGCCTCCCTTGGGAGGTATTTCAGGCACGTCCAGTGGGGAGGAGACCTCGGGGAAGACCCAGGACTAGGTGGAGAGATTATATCTCAACACTGGCCTGGGAACGCCTCGGGATCCCCCCGTCAGAGTTGGTCAATGTGGCCCGGGAAAGGGAAGTCTGGGGCCCCCTGCTTGAGCTGCTCCCCCTGCGACCCGACCCCGGATAAGCGGACGAAAATGAGATGAGATGAGATAATAAAACCCAAACAAGCACACCTGCTGTTTTAAAGGCCAGCAGACACACACACTATTATTATAATATAAACTCCCTGATGGTTTAGTAGTGTACAATTTCTGTGTGATTTTCCAAAAACTTAATAATTTTAGACCTCTTTATGCGTTACTTTGCTCCTCATCCCACCCAGTGTAAGTCATGTCTCTAAGCAGCTCTATTTCCCTCCCCATGGACACAGTAAGCGTCCTTACTGTTTCTGTGTGTGCATGTGTGTGTGTGTGTGGGCGTATGTATGTGAGTGTGTGTGTGTTAGCTTGTGTGTGTGTGCGTGTGTTTCTGTGTGTGTGTGTCGTAAATCAAATAAGTATGGGTGTTTTTGCATTGGCTACAAATAAGCCCAATATCAATTCACACAATTCTTCGCCTTGAGAGGTTTTCAGTGTTTGCGTTGTTCATTAACCGACCTCCCCTCCCAGGTGGAGACCCGCCAGATGGAGGAGATCCTGAAGCTGGAGCGGGAGATCGAGCGGCTGCAGAGGAAGCGGGAGGACGGCGTGTCCCTGCTGTGCGAGTCCTCCAAGCAGGAGCTGCAGCTGCGCCGCGACGCCGAGATCAAGCGCATGAAGATGGAGGCGTCCCGCAAGGCCACCGAGCTCATCGACCTCCTCAACTTCGGGGGTCTGGACGCTGCCCTGGTGGACGCCGAGCCCAAGGCGCCTGACGCAGAGGTCTGTCTGTCTGTCTGTCTGTCTGTCTGACGCAGAGGTCTGTCTGTCTGTCTGTCTGTCTGTCTGTCTGTCTGTCTGTCTGTCTGTCTGTCTGTCTGTCTGTCTGTCTGTCTGTCTGTCTGTCTGTCTGTCTGTCTGTCTGTCTGTCTGTCTGGCTGTCTGTCTAGATGGCTGGCTAGATGGCTGGCTGATTGACTGTCTGTCTGTCTGTCTGGCTAGATGGCTGGCTGATTGACTGTCTGTCTGTCTGTCTGGTTAGATGGCTGGCTGATTGATTGATTGTCTGTCTCTAGAGTCTTGTTAAATTCAATAAGTAATCACTGATATAAGCCGATCAAATATCCTTCCAGCTACAGAACAGGAGGCATAACAGCCAAGAAACCACACACGGTGTTTGTCTGTCACACTCTCCGGGGACATCCACTTGGTGATGTCATGTTTTATAAAGAAGCACGTGTTATACTTATAGGAACGACTCATTTCTTCCGGATAGTATCTTTTGAATCCATCTCTGACCGACCACACCTCCGTCCATCCTCCGTGTCCCGCAGGTGAAGCCGGCGCCAGGGGGGGCGGGCCCCGCCACGGCCACGCCCAAAGAGGAGGAAGTGGACGAGGGCTTCCACGCCGAGGAGGAGTGCATCCCCCTCCCGGACTTCCCGCCTCCGGCTGAGAGCGACGCCCCCCTTGACGTGGAGATCCTCGCCCAGCTTCCCCCTCCTCCGCCCGCCTTCGCCGAGGGAACCCTCGCCTCCGCCCCTCCCCCCGCCGCCGAGGGCGTAGCGGCGCCGAGCCCGGCCGGCGCCCCCCCTCACCCGCCCGCGCCCCCGCCCCCGCCCCCGGGAGACGGATCGGGCGTTCCGGCACCTCCTCCTCCACCTCCTCCACCCCCTCCTCCTCCAACTCCTCCTCCTCTACCGCCGTCGACGGCGCCCCCGACCAAGGCGGACGGCGAGAAGAAAGAGGCGGGAAAAGCGGAGGAGGGGAGGAAGGTGAGCATGGTGGAGAGCCTGGGCGACGGGGAGGAGCCTATCTACAGCATGCCCGCCGACACCGAGTCGGACTACGACCAGGAGGAGGAGGACGGCTCGGTGAACGCCGGCGACGACGGCTCCGCCTCCGGGAGCAACCGGGGCAGCGCGGCCCCCACGGAGGAGGAGGAGCACCCCAGGAAGTCGACGTGCACCAACGCCAGCGCAGGGTCGCACCGCGGCAGCTCCGACTCGGTGAGGAACGCACACGCGCCCGCGTCTCCCTCGCACACGCGCACATGCGTCGTCCTCCTGCGCACACACACACACACACACACACACACAGATCTACGTCACAAGCATCTACCTCACACGCATCTTAACTCCCACGCACACACTCATCTACCTCACACACACACACACGCATCTACCAAACATGCATCAACCTCACACACACACACACACACATTTACCTCATGCCCGCACGCATCTACCTCACGCAAACACGCATCTTCCTCACACGCAAACACAAGCATCTTCCTCACACGCAAACACAAGCATCTACCTCACACACGGAAATGTTTAGGTAGTGGTGTTATATTCTCTAACTTGTGGTTATCTGTTTGTTATTATTGTATGATTGCTTAAAAAGGTTGAGGGTTTGAGGGATTTTTTAAAATGGCCTTCCATCCTTGGAAATGATGTCACTATCTTGAGTTTGTCTTAATTTAACTCAAGGAAATTAAAACAAGTCTTCCGGTCAATCTTTCTTCCCTCCAGTACGGGGACAGCGATGACGAGCACGACGGCCTACTGGACACCGATGAGGAGGTGGGCGTCGGCCACCGGGTCAGCATCCTCAACGGGAACGGGCCGCCCTACTTCCACAGCTACCTCTACATGAAGGGTAACCCGTCCTGCATCCTCTGTTTAGTCTGTGTCATGGGTGTCCCCGGTGTCCCATGAGGCCAGATTCTAACAGCGCTGCTTAGTTGAAAGTGATCATAAGGGCCAATGAACCCCCCCCCCCCCCCCCCCCCAAAGACATCCAATGAGGAAAGGAGAAAAGGACGGCAAAAAGGCAAAAGGTGCCTTATAAATTCATCAATTATAAGGCATTTATAATTATCAATTATAAATTAATTGCAGAAAAATGAATGAATCTAGTCATGACGAGATGAGATGCTGTTTGTAGTTCACCCAAACCACAGATTGCTCCTTGTAAGCACAGGCCAGAAGGTAGACCCCTTTGCAGAGCTTCCTCTTCCTCTGCCTCCCCAGCCGGTCTGATGATCCCCTGGAGGAGGCGCTGGTGCGTGCTGAAGGACGAGACCTTCATGTGGTTCCGCTCCAAGCAGGAGTCCCTGAAGTCCGGCTGGCTGTACAAGAAGGGAGGGGGCCTGTCCACTCTCTCACGCAGGTTGTTGTAGGAGTTACTGGCCACAGCCAGCATGCCAAGTCCACTGCTGCATGCTCGGTTGTTTTGGTTTGTTATTGGTATGAGCTGCTGTGGTTGAGATTCCAGAGTTGTACAGAGATAGGAGGAGAACAGAAGAGAGCAGGATTTTGATCCAAAATACCCAAAAATTGAAATTGAGACAGAGGCACGAGCAGTCATCCCCCAAAAAAATTATTTATATCAAAGTAGATTATAGCTGACACATCGCTAGGCTATTTTTAATAAGATGACATTCAGGCAATAGCTCTTCAAACTCACCTACAGCACCTTTGATGGAAAACATCAAAGAACAATCTTCTTTCTCACTTTTTCCTTTTCTTTCATTTTTTGTGTTGAGGAATGAATACATTCGGGTCGTTAGCGCTTCGGGCTGATTTGTTTTTCCTCTTGGGGAAACAAACTCATTAAGCAGTTGGTGTTTGTAGTGTGGTCACCGACATAAAGGTATGCCTGAGGCAACCAAACATGGCTTGTTGTTCCATAGTTTGAATGGTTTACAATAAACAAGCATCAAGTCGCACGCGTGGTGATGGCCTTGTTCCCATAACAATTCCTTTATGCAGTCAATGCGGGTCAATCTCCAGCAACGTGCCTTTGAGCAGGACAGTAGGCCTCCACTCCAGCCCTGAGGTTTTTTCTTCTGGGCCTTCCTCTACTTTGTTAACAATGATTAAAAATATTCATAAAGACAAGCAATGAACAATTATTTCAATCTGTGTGTGTGTGTGTGTGTGTCTGTGTGTGTGTCTGTGTGTGTCTGTGTGTGTGAAATGTCCTACCTCACAAGAACCCCATATGATGATCCATTGAATGGTTGTAACAACTTCTGCTTCTGTCCCAGGAACTGGAAGATGCGTTGGTTCGTACTGAGGGACAGCAAGCTGATGTACTTTGAGAACGACAGCGAGGAGAAGCTGAAGGGGACTATCGACATTCGGGCTGCAAAGTAAGACCCTTCCTTTGAATAAGATACGAAATGAAATCATATATATTAACTAATACTGAATAAGTTTGATATTTCAGACCCTACATTGTCCAACACTTGTTCTGCATTGCAATAAAATGTATGACAACACAAATGCACTCCAGCTGATGAGCAGTGACCCCGTGGTTCAACAGGGAGATCGTGGACAACCACGAGAAGGAGAACGCGCTGAACATCGTGACGGAGGAGCGGACCTACCAGGTGTTCGCTGAGTCCCCAGAGGACGCAGGGTAAGGAAAGAGAAGAGTGGGTATTTCTACACGACTTTACTTTACGCCCGAAGATTTTTCAATCTAACTCATTATTACTCTCTCTCTCTCTCTCACTCTCTCTCTCTCACTCTCTCTCTCTCTCTCTCTCTCTCTCTCTCTCTCTCTCTCTCTCTCTCTCTCTCTCTCTCTCTCTCTCTCTCTCTGTCCCTCTCTTTGTCTCTCTCTCTATCTCTCTCTCTGCAGTGGATGGTTCAATGTGCTCAGTAAGGTGCGAGTGTGCACTCCAGAGCAGCTGCTTGACATGTCCCATGAGCAAGCCAACCCCAAGAATGCTGTGGTCAGTATCTCACCATCTTTCCACCTTCAAAACCGTAAAAACATCATAACATCTAGTTATAATTGTCCATCATATTTATATACATATGTCGATTTCATATATATCTTTGCATATTTTATTCATATTAATCCTTATTAACACATTTATTACATCTAAATCAATATAATGCATGAATTACTTAGCAGCTATGTTGAGCAGTGTCCTTAACTGCACAGCAAGTTATATCGTCCAATACTGTTATATTTAGACAGTCATCTAGACAGTGCAGATGTTAATTAGATGCATTCGCGTTCTTCTTCTAGGGCACCCTTGACGTGGGTCTGGTGGACTCTGTGTGTGCGTCGGACAACCCTGATCGGTACATCAACATTTTATAATAACAACAAAGTGTGAAGTCATTGGGTAAAGTAATGTCCGAATCAAAGACGAGGACTCACGGCCAGGCCTTGTGTTTCTATCGTCCACAGTCCCAACTCCTTCGTGATCATCACCGCGAACCGCGTGATCCACTGCAACACGGACACGGCCGAGGAGATGCACCACTGGATCAGCCTGCTGCAGAAACCCAAAGGAGACGCCAAAGTCGACGGCCAGGAGTTCCTGGTCCGGGGTAGGGAGGAGGTGGAGGAGGAGCGGTCGGGGGGCACCTTGAGTGGTTTTAGATTTGTAAAAAAAAAAAAAAGACCATGGCTTGTCTTGCAATGGTTGACACCGCCAACGCAGTGTATGTGTGTTTTGAGTGTGTGTATGATTGTGTGTGTGTGTGTGTGTGTGTGTGTGTGTGTGTGTGTGTGTGTGTGTGTGTGTGTGTGTGTGTGTGTGTGTGTGTGTGTGTGTGTATGATTGTGTGTGTGTGTGTGTGTGTGTGTGTGTGTGTGTGTGTGTGTGTGTGTGTGTGTGTGTGTGTGTGTGCCGTGAGAAATGTAATTATGTTAACATGAAACGTCCCCTATCGCCCCTTACCCTGCAGGCTGGCTGCAGAAGGAGATGAAGACGAACGCCAAGAGCACCTCCCTGAAGCTGAAGAAGCGCTGGTTCGTGCTCACCCACAACTCCCTGGACTACTACAAGAGCTCTGAACGCAACTCCTCCAAGATGGGAACCCTGGTGCTGAACTCCCTCTGCTCCGTCGTACAGCCGGACGAGAGGGTACACCGAGAGACAGGTGAGTGCAGAGAGAGAGACATAGAGAGAGACGGGTGAGTGCAGAGAGAGAGACAGAGAGAGAGACGGGTGAGTGCAGAGAGAGAGACGGGTGAGTGCAGAGAGAGAGACATAGAGAGAGAGACGGGTGGGTGTAGAGAGAGAGACATAGAGAGAGACGGGTGGGTGCAGAGAGAGGGACATAGAGAGAGACGGGTGGGTGCAGAGAGAGAGACAGAGAGAGAGACGGGTGGGTGCAGAGAGAGAGACATAGAGAGAGAGACGGGTGAGTGCAGAGAGAGAGACATAGAGAGAGACGGGTGGGTGCAGAGAGAGGGACAGAGAGAGAGACGGGTGAGTGCAGAGAGAGAGACAGAGAGAGAGACGGGTGGGTGCAGAGAGAGAGACATAGAGAGAGAGACGGGTGGGTGCAGAGAGAGAGACATAGAGAGGGGGTCGGCTTAGCTCAGAAGGTAGACCAGTTGTCTTGTAACCGAAAGGTTGCTAGTTCGATCTCCAGCTCCTCCTAGCTGAGTGTTGATGTGTCCCTGAGCAAGACACTTAATCCTAACTGCTCCTGACGAGCTGGCTGTCGCCTTGCATGGTTGACTCGGCCGTTGATGTGTCAATGTGTGTATTAACCGATGTAAGTCGCTTTGGATAAAAGCGTCGGCTAAATACCCTAATTGTAATCGTAATAGAGAGAGACAGGTGAGTGTAGAGAGAGACAGGTAGGGGAAGAGAGAGGGGAAAGAGACCCACACATATGATCAGTTGGCTACAAGCACATGGGAACATAAAATGGGTTCATATATACTGTATATATTTGTTATTGTGTCATTATATTATTTATTAAATGAGGATATTATGGATTAAATGAAGCAGGCGAAGGAGCTCAGTATTGGTGTATGTCTGTGTGTGTGCAGGCTACTGGAACATCGTGGTGCACGGCAGGAAACACTCGTACCGCCTGTACACCAAGATCTTGAACGATGCCATCAGATGGACAGCAGCCCTACAGGGAGTCATAGACAGCAAGACCCCTATCGAGACCCCCACTCTGCAGCTCATCAGAGACATCAGGGTAACACACACACACACACACACACACACACACATATTAAAACACATATAAACACAAACACACACACACACACACACACATGCCAGCACGCACTCATGCACACACACATTGGTCTGATCACCTATACACATGCACAAACATACACACACACTCACACACAAACACACACATACCATCATCTCAAATAGTAGTTTGTTCAAGTTCCGACGTTAAATAATGTCACATTTCAAAATAACATACAAACAAAATCTCAACTGAATTTTAAATCTGTGTGCTTCCAGGAAAACAGCGTGAACCAAGATCTGGTGGAGCAGATGTATCGGAGGAACCCGATCCTGAGGTACACCCAGCACCCCCTGCACTCCCCACTGCTGCCCCTGCCCTACGGAGAGGTCCCGTTCCGTGAGTACACCCCCCCACCCCACCCCCTACATCTCTGCTGATCAGCTGTTAAACATAAGGACAGTCAATGGCGAAGATCGTAGATTAGTTATTGAAACAATCGCAAATCTATGTCAATGCCATCATCATTTGACCCAAAACGTGTGTGTGTGTGTGTGTGTGTGTTTTGCATTGCGTTGTGCAGTCCAGAGGAAGCTGGGATACGCCAGCCTCCAGGACGAGGCGGTGCGGGTGTTCAACTCCCTGCAGGAGATGGAGACCCTGGGGGACACCGTGGCCATCATCCAGGGCATCCTGCAGACCTGCCAGGACCTGCGGCCGCTCACCGATGAGGTAATGCTATAGTTTGTCCTTTTTAACTTTTACATTTTACTTATATATGTTCATTAGTTGTCAGACCATACAAAACAAACCTTCATCTTCCCTATCAACCATTGTTTAAAATAGGAATGTTAATTACAAACCGTGAAAATCCCAATCCCATGACCATCCCCTCTTACTTACAGTGTCTGAGTGTCTGTTTAAGCTGGATTTGAACACTACGATATTTTAAAAAATGTCAGAAAAGAAGGAAAAATTAATAGTAGCCAAATGTCTGATACTTTTTCAGTACCGTTGTGTGTGATCGGCAAAATGAACTATGTTGTATATGAAATAACATTATACTTTTGGCTATATACTGTTTTCTTTAAATTACAGTCATATTTTAGTAACACTGATAAAATGGCACAGATTACTATGTTGATGACATATTACCAAGTTTAGAGCAACAAAATGTCTTTGGGTTCACTAGCTCTCTAACCGTTATTTTTCTTTGAAGGTGTATGCACAGGTGATCAAGCAGACCAACCACGTGCCTCAGGATAACATCCAAGCCAATAGGGCACACTGGCATCTTCTCACCTGCATGAGCTGCACCTTCTTGCCCAGCCGAGGTATTCTCAGATACCTGCGCTTCCACCTAAAGAGGTACATGTGAGCATGTCTAGCACTATGAGGCCGGATTGTCTAGGTGTTAGTCGTGAATTACAGCCCAGAGGATGAAGCATGAAGCCTAACCCCTACTTGATCCTGAATGCCATGTGTCTAAATCCATTATCCTTGATCAGACTCCTTCACATTTTCCCGGAAAAACGTATATTACAATAGAAATCAGCCCATAGGCTGTCCTACTTAAAAGAGATGTAGGGGTAGTTCTAATTTTTAAGATAATCGCATGGACATTTTTTGTCAGAGAGCCAAACAGTGTCTCCAACGACACCCATATCGTAACATTCATAATAATGCAAATGTAAAGTAAACTGTGTTAACTCATTCTGCCATTGATAGTGACTTAACAGACATTTATTCAAATGAATAGAGATTGCCACAAAATACACATAGTCCCTTTAACCCTCTGAATGTTTGTGTTGATGATTCAGGGTACGTGAACGTTACCCAGGCACTGAGATCGAGCGCTACGCTACTTTCATTGGGGAGTCCCTGAAGAAGACCAAGACTCGTGAGTTCGTCCCCTCGCAGGAGGAGATCGCCGCCCTGCTGGTGAGGCAGGAGATGAGCACCACCGTCTACTGCCACGGAGGAGGCTCCTGCAAGATCTCCATTAACTCACACACAACGGCTGGACAGGTGCGCACGCGTACATAAAACACATAAACACACATACACACACGCATATGCTCACACACACATGGACATGGACATGCACAGACACACACAGAAACACACAGATGGACATGCACACACACATGCTCACACACACACTCAAAGACATGCTCACACACACACACGCACACACACACACACACACACACACACACACACACACACACACACACACACACGGACATGCACACACACATGCGCAACCACAGACACGCTCACACACACACACACACACACACACACACACACACACACACACACACACACACACACACACACACACACACACACACACACACACACACACACACACACACACACACACACACAGACAGACACTCACACACACCAGAAAAATGTCATGTGGTTATATTCAACCTTTTTTAAGTTGCCCATTGGATAAGAGTTTCTCGTCTGTGTTTAGGTGGTGGAAAAGCTGATCCGCGGCCTTGCCATAGAGGAAAGCAGAAACCTGTTCTCCCTGTTTGAACACAATCAGTGCACCGACCGAGCTCTGGAGAGCAGGGTCATTGTTGCGGATGTCCTCGCCAAGTTTGAAAAGTACACGCTCAAATAACCCTTTTATTATCAGCTGTTACTCACGCTTCAGCGGTTAGACACAATGATACCACATCCCAATTCCTTTAAATCCTATTTGCATACCTGCTTTGCTTATTGATTGATATCATCTCATAGGCAGTCAAGCTTTCACAACAGTGTTTCTGTCCGCTCTGTGTGCCTATTTTTAGACTGGCAGGAAGTGAAGAGGAAGATGAGGAGGGAGAGTGGAGGCTCTACTTCAAGCTCTATTGCTTCCTGGATGTAGAGAGCATGCCTAAAGAAGGAGTGGAGTTTGCTTTCATGTTTGAGCAGGTGAGCTCACGACAAACACGACACCAAAGGTTTTGTATTGTCATTGTTAAAGCAAGAGCTTTGACGTTGTATTTTGGATGGTCTGTATGTCTAGCTCTCCCTTAATCCCCCTGTCTCTCTGTTAGGCCCATGAGTCTTTGATCAGCGGCCATTTCCCGGCCTCGGAGGAGAATCTGCAGAACCTGGCGGCTTTGCGGCTTCAGTATCTCCAAGGCGACGGCGCCGGCAGGGCGGGATGGAGCCTGGGCAACGTCTATCCAATCGCGCGTCTCCGCCACCGCATCATGCACTCCACCAAGCCGGGGACAGGGGCCGGGCCGGGGGCCACGGGGGCCGGAGGGGCAGGGGTGGGGGATGGGAAGGGGGTGGCCGGGATCCAGGGGACTGTAGGAGGGGCCCCAGAGAAGCGTAGGACCCCCAGCTTCCTGGACGGCACCCTGAGGAGAAGCTTCAAAACGGGCTCGCTGAAGAAACAGAAGGTATGGAGCCGAGGACTGTCTGAGGGTATTACTGTGTTGATTTGTCTCACAGGGCAACAGACGGAGAGGGCGTCGCCATGCTGACCCATGAATGTAGCTTTGAGACACGCACTGACTGCAGGGAAGCCATTGTGTGAGACTGTTTGCAGTGCTGGCTGGTAGATAAGGCTTCGGCGATATCGTGCGAGCTGCACTCAAACCGGCTCGCACGCCAGTCAAAGTTGACAGGGCATGTGCTCTGTTGTAGTTGTACAGCCACATGGTGTAACAAAATCAGACATTGTTAATGTCTTCTTCAGTGTTGCTTCAGAACATCACCTCCCATGGATCTGTAAAAACCCATACAAACACCTTTTTCAAATTAAGGAAGATAAAATGCTGACGATGCAGCTGCCATCCAGTGTTGCCAGATTGGACCAACTTTCCCGCCCAATCTGGCAGCACTGCTGCCACCATGTTAAGCAACAAGCAGCTTAACTGGCTTCCTGAGCGATCCACTAATTAATTGATCCACTCATTGATGACCCTGACTGCCTGGTGGACTGAACCGTGTTGGCTGGGTTCCAGGTGGAGGAGGAGCAGATGCTGGAGATGTGGGTGAAGGAGGAGACCTCGGCCACCCGGGCCAACGTCCTGGAGAAGTGGACCCGTCTTCAGGGCCTGCCACAGCACCAGGCCATGCTGAACTACATGAGCATCATCAAGGAGTGGCCCGGCTACGGCTCCACTCTGTTTGATGTGGAGGTGAGGACGGTTTTGACAGTTTACTATTTAGTCGTTGGATGGATTCAGTTAGAGTTATTTAGGAGCAAGAAGGAGATAGGAATCTTGTGCAACAACAACAACAAGTAGGCTACATATGCGATCGAACACGGAACCGTTCTCACGAGGGTCACAAACAGCCCGGCAGACCTCTGTCAATGAAATGTAGTTAAAAACTCAAAGATCAGAGATAAAAGGTTTGATTCACAATGTTCCGTCTAGATGTAACAATCCTTTGGTGAGATTTACCTAGCGTCTCCTTAAATATCTGAAAACATGGTCTGGAAAATCTCGGAAATGATCATATGAATTCTTTGATCGGTCAGCAGTGCGGGTTCAGAGACCGGTGTCAGTCAGGGACGGGGGTGAGGTCAGGGACTAATAGTGGGGGTTCAGAGACAGGGCTCTAGCAGGGAGGGGGATGAAAACAGTACAAGGGCGACCCATATCGAACCTCTTCAATATCCAATTGAAAAATGTGTCATCCACCTCCATCCTCAATAACTCTCTCTTACCTCTAATTACTCCACAGTGTAAAGAGGGTGGCTACCCCCATGAGCTGTGGCTTGGAGTCAGTGCGGACAATGTCTCAGTGTACAAGAGGGGCGAGCCCAAGCCCCTGGAGACCTTCCGGTATGAACAGATCACCTTCTTCGGAGCTCCACAACCCTGCACTTACAAGATCATTGTGGACGAGAGGGAGATCTTCTTCGAGACTCCCATGGTAAGGGTCTCACGGTAGTTTGAGTGCCGCTCAAAGAAGTCTTGTTTAGAACGTGCAGAGTATCACTGTGTGCTAATCTGTCCACCCTTTACCTTCCAGGTTGGGGATGTCGCAAAGATCATGAGGGCCTACATCAACATGATAGTGAAGAAACGCTGCAGCATCTTGTCTGTCTCCAGCGTCGGCAGTGCATGGATGAGCTGAGTGGTCGTCCACCAATCAAAGCTCTCTGTTTTCTTCATCAAGCCCCACCACAGAGAGGCATCAGATGTTGCTCTCCTCAGGATAGTGTGTGTTGGTGTTTTGCCAAATCCTCGAGTCCATGATTGACTGAAAGTCGTCTTTTTCAAAAATGCAAGAAGGTGGGAAAATTAGGACACCTGTCGACCCCCTGTGGCCACTGATTATATTTGGATAAATGATCAATACTTTGGTGGACAATATGTCAATGTCTATTTAAGAATGAGCATGGAAAAAAAACAATAACAGCTATTTTAGGGCAGGTCCTCTACACGAGTCCCATCCCAGTTGTAGTATCTGCATGTAGATGTTCAAGCACACCCCAAATGTCTCTGCTGTAATGCTTTGTTTCTGGACCAACCTCACTAGTGACAAGCACAATGATTCTGACCCCAAAATCTACCCCTCCTTCATGTCCCGCTGTCCTGGATCCACAATGAACCCTGCTTAAGGGTTATCAGCCCTACCAGAACCCTCAACTCCACCACACCTACCCAGCCCTACCACAACCCTCCACCCTACCAAACCTACCCAGCCCTACAGCAACCCTCCACCCTACCCAGCCGTACCACAACCCTCAGCTTCACCACACCTACCCAGCCCTACCACAACCCTCCACCGTACCAAACCTACCCAGCCGTACAGCAACCCTCCACCCTACACACCACAGCTACCCAGCCTACCGCAACCCTCAACTCCACCACACCTACCCAGCCCCTTCACTCTTGCTCTGTCTCTCTCTCTCACTCTCTCTCGTTCTCTTCACATATATTTGTTGATAGTGTTTGCATCCCATTTCTACTCTTTATTACGTTTTATTGCTGAATTTTCTATTGCTTGCGCTTTTCTTCTCGGGTTCTCTTTGCTCGTCTATGTTAATTTATGTCCCTGGAAGCCCCGTCCCCCATTTTTTAAAAGTCAATCTCACTCCATAACATCAGCTACATCATCATGTCTGACACGAGTCAACCAACAGGGAGTATTATTTGAGGGCTAAATGCATAACACTGAATGTCCCCTTCCTACACACGGACACGCTTCACTTACTGTGTCGTGGGGACGTGGCTCCATGTAACATTGCCACTGTGTGGCCTCAAACTACTGGTTGGAGTGACTGTTGAAGTTTCTGAGTAGAGTTTAAGCAGATCCACTTCATAGAGGACTGGGGAAGGGAAATGAGTGAGGCCCTTCCTTGATGAATTTCATAAAGACCTTTGTTGTGGTTTGAAACAGCAATGAGCCATGCTTTATAGATGAAAGCCGATGGCGGATGATATTCACAACAATACCATTATTCAGAGTATGACAGTACTCTTTTTCATATTTATACCTATATATAGTATGTCCACATATTACCTTAAACAGTAAGCATTATCTTATTATATTCACATTAACACATACGATACATGTATGATACTGTAAACTGAAACATAATTTTGTAATGTATATCGCACACATATTGTAAGAGTTGTATCCATGTTGGTGACCCACTGTAATATAAATGGATGCCATT
Source organism: Gadus chalcogrammus (assembly GCF_026213295.1). Classification (NCBI taxonomy): domain Eukaryota; kingdom Metazoa; phylum Chordata; class Actinopteri; order Gadiformes; family Gadidae; genus Gadus; species Gadus chalcogrammus. The sequence goes on from NC_079416.1 coordinate 16,235,170, forward strand.
ATAACTACATAATGTGAACGCTCTTGTATAAAGTACATGCAAAGGAAAATAGTAAGTAATTCACCTATATACGTTTTAAAAAAACACAGCAATATGCTGTGTGCTGGCTGTGTCATCGATGTGTCTCACTATCACAGTGTTGTGACACACATTTTAAACACAGAAGACGGCAGCCATCTTGGTCGTATGCCTTCGTATGGGTACAGAGTTTCACATCGTCCGGTCAGAGTTACAGCATTATCTTGTTATCGTTATTGAAGCCATACAATACAACCACAAGAGGATCCATGTCCATCTGAATCTAGGCTGCCATATGTGGACGTTTTCGTTTCTTCTGTGATTCAAACTATGATTCTTTCTCAGCACCCATAAGTTCTCTGTTGTTGTTGTTCCCACTCCTCTGCTGTGTATCCCCACCCCTTTAACGTGCATTGTTTTGGGACTGACGCTGGGATTGAGCGAGTGTATTCATAGTGTCATGGCAAAGGGCGGGGACTGATGGCAATCTATGGAAATTGGAGAAGAAGAACAAAGAATTGTGTTTGTTTGCAACAAAAAAAGAGAAGAATATGGGAGAATTCACCTGAATAATATTAATGAGCGTTATGTTGTGATTGTTATTTAAACAAAAAGGGGTAAAAGTATGTATGAGGAGGTAGGGAGGGAAAAGGGGTACTTATTTATACTTGTATGTATTGCAGTTATGGTGTTGATGATGGGAAGGGGGAAAAATTGTCATAATTATGAAATGATTGAGTGTTATGGAAGTTATGGAAAATGACTATGAAGTTGTTCATGCGGAATGTCGTCAACAATGCTTAGCGGTTGTGTATTTCTTTGACATCAGGTAAAATATACGTTTATATATGTCCCATTCATGTGTGGCTGAGTTGACACTTCCACCCAATCCAAAGTAAAATTTGAATTTACAGCCAAAACACATTTGCCCTTAAATAGGAAGACATTCAACTGAATGGATCAAACCAACAGTATTCAAGCTCAGTATTAATTGTGGTCTATGTGAAGTGCCACAAGCCCATATGTTCCCCATATGGAATAAGAGCGGAGTCAGAATTATTTGATGAAATCCTTAGAATATAAAAAAAGGGACTTCACGAGTATGATCATTTTTAGAAGTCTGATAATCCATAAACCAAAACCTTTCTGATAGTGATACTGTGTCTGTCTCCCCCACCTATTATATATTTTGTCACTATATCACCCGAGTATTAAAAAAAAGTTGCCATTTATTATAGAAGTGTGATCAGGCTATATTATGGTTAATGCTGTTGAACTGAAATCACATATCTGACTATTCTGATCGCAAGTCTACGTACAATAGCAACTTTAATAACAGCAGGGTCCTTATATAAGCCGCAGGCGGCCAGATGGGGCCTGGCACTCATGTTCATCTTATTATTATCATTACATAGTGAAACGTTGTGCTTGTTTAAGAAGAAAAAAGAGAAAGAGAGAGAAATGTTTGTTGTTCTTTGTATTTGTAACTGGCTTTACAAAATTATAATAAATTATTGAACTTTAGTTATTTGTCTTTTTGAAAGAAAAGGAAGGCCTGGTCCTAAATCAAGTACCGTGTGCATGGAAAAATGCTGACGCATGGAATCATATGATCCTAATAGACGCGCCCACATCCCTACCGTACACACACCTCTTCAACTTTAGTGCGCAATGAGCGTGTGCGTGAAAGTTGGTTGGTGAGGCTAATCTTGAGCAGTTAAAACATCGAAGCAGTTGTAGTTGTTTAACTAAACATTGCTTAATCTGCAAGTTAAAGAGTTTCTCTTTATACCATGGATTTACGCAGTTTCATCCCCGTTTTTCTTATCCTCGTTGGATCAACAATTGCGTTCGGCCAGGCTTCCGCACCGGGTATAGGTAAGTAAAAATATTAGCCCAAATTGAATCCAATAAAACAAATATAATATTAATCAAAACCAGTAAATTGTTTGTTGGTTTTAAATGTGCATATTTTTCTTTGGGGAATTTAATTTGTAATAATCATATGCGTTGCTGTTGTATCCTTTCTCAAGTAGGCTAAGAAATTGGAATTAAATCTAAAGTAAATAGTACTCCGTATAAATATTTTGATTGTAGGCCTACCTACAATTTGTTAACTTATAATGACTTCATTACACGGAGGATGGCTCTTTTGAATTCAGTTCATGCGGGACTAAACCTGCGGGAGAAACAAGGAACCTGTTCCTCCAACTCGCTGCTGGCCGCACTGTTTAGTGTCAAGAAACTCCTATTGAGCTAAAATTATAAGAATGGAAATCAAATAGATATGTATCGTGTCATGTCCCCACTCACAAGTGTCCATGATACTATTTTCGACCAGGAACGTCTACTAATGAGACGGTTGCGTTTGCTGTGGTGGTGTGTTTCTATGGTTTACCACCCAAGTGGATTAGGAGCAGTAGCTGAAAAACACTCCATTGTGAGAACAAAAACTATCTTGCTACTATGACACGTTTACTAGACTGTTGTTTGTTTGTCTGTGGCGTACGGTACGGCTGTAAAACGACACTAGGCCTAACCTCACTCAACGAAGTGTTTCTTAAAGCATAATGATCGAACGTATGTCCTTCTTACAGCGTGTGAACTTATGAATGCGTCGAACTGTGAGGGGTGCCTGGCCAATGTGTCGGTAAGTTTTTGTTTTGGAATAACAAGACCAAATATTTAAGTCTCTAGTTGTAGGTTAAATGTTGTGCCACAAACGTATTAATCCACAGTCCACTGTAAACAATTTATACAATACATTGGATGTTTCCCCAAACCTGCCATTTCCTCCTCCTCCACACTTGTTAAACGTGTTCTGTGTGTGTGTGTGTGTGTGTGTGTGTGTGTGTGTGTGTGTGTGTGTGTGTGTGTGTGTGTGTGTGTGTGTGTGTGTGTGTGTCAGGATTTTCAGAATGTCCTGTAGAACTGGATGTTATATCCCTCGTTTAACGACAACAATGTGTTTGTCTTTACTGCTTTGTAATCTTGTCCTGTGTTCTGCTGCAGTGTTTGTGGTGTCTCACATCTGAAAAGTGTATAACTTACCCTGTGAGTACCATCCTCCCTCCGCATGCAGTTTGCCCATTGAACGATGCTCGCTGGGGTCTCTGTTGGAGTAAGCACACACACACACACACACACACACACTGTTCATGTAGACAAATCATCCATACATTCAATGTCCATCAATGACAAACACTACATAAGTCATACAATATCACCTATGACAAAATGAAAACGACTATAAGGGACTTGGTAGGCATGGTAGTGTGTATGCTGTTTTTAAGCAACTGAAGAAGGTAGTGAGTAATAATATTAGAATTTAGTTCTTCTTTCAATTTGTAGATTATCATAATTTCACTCACTATTCTCCATTTCTCTTCTTTTACACCAACTCAGTGAACTTCCAGATATTAATTATCACTTTGTCAGTGGTGGGTGCAGTCATTATCCTTGCTTTCATCGTTTGTCTGCTCTGCTGTTGCAAGTGCCAAAACTGTGGGTAAGTTTATCATTGGCTGCATCTCATTCCTCTATGGATTTGTTAAACTCTTTGAAATGTCAAAGGTCTTGGGAAAGTGAAATATCTGAAACTAGGGCAAAGGTAAGAGTACCAATTTCTTGATATTGTTGCTTGGGGTTTCATTTAAAGGGAGCCAGGGAGGGATCATCTTTTAAAAAAAACCTTCATCACTATTTGAAGGAATTGGCAATTCCTTCCATTTGTCATAGTTTCATCGTTATGTGTAACCTCTACGTCTACTGCCAGATTAAGGTTTATCGTGTGTGTGTGTGTGTGTGTGTGTGTGTGTGTGTGTGTGTGTGTGTGTGTGTGTGTGTGTGTGTGTGTGTGTGTGTGTGTGTGTGTGTGTGTGTGTGTGTGTGTGTAACAGCCAAAATGGCTTCCATGTTTTTGGCTAGGTGCAGTGTGAACGCTTCTAAATCAACATTTATTTACCACTAATATTGCTAAAAATAGCACCAAACCTCTGAAGTAGCATGAGGGTCCTTACACATAAAACGAAGCATCAACAACTTAGTTAGCGTATTGGGAGTTTATTAAAAATGACTGTTTTCCAAGTCTGTGCCTTATCGGCCCACACAAGTCGAATACCGGCTACTGTAAATAATATAATAGAGGCGCCAACAACTCTTGATAATCGGATGTTTAAAAAAATGTGGCGCCTCTATTATATAATTTGTTGTAGCCGGTAATCGACTTGTGTGGACAGACTTGGAAAACAGTCTTTTTTAATAAACTCCCGGCTTATTTTACCCTGGGTTCAATTTTCTGTGCACTCTAAATATTGATTTAAAAACTCATTTTTAAACTCTTTTTTAAGTATGGAAAAAAAACCTTCCTCTTGTCTTGTGTTAGATCCAAAAGCTTTGACGCAAAGATGGACAGAAAAGCCGACAAGACAAAGACCAAACAAAATCAAAGGTGAGGGGAAAGGATTCGTTTTATTAATGATGTATACAGAATAACCCACAGAATAACTTCTACCCCGGTAGCTACTTGTATAACGTGTCTTCAAGTCATCTTTTTTGTAACATTGAATATTGATATAAGATCATTTGTTGAAAGAGGGATCGAATGTTGATTTTCATTTGGCTGATGAATTTCCTAGTTTTATTTTTAAATGTGAAATAACTCTACCCAATGACCAAACGGTTTAAATTTCGCAGAGGTTTTTGGCTTTTGACTGTGTCAGAGCTTAATTGTTGTCACAGCTGCATTGTTCCGCAAATGTCTACCAGTAATGTACATGCCAATACAAAAGAAACGTTTTTTTTAATAGTGGGAAACACCCACGCACACACATTGAATAATGTGTCCCAACTCCCCAGACCGGTTTTGTGAGACGCAGGTGTGTTTGTCATGAATTTTGTCATTGCCATTTTCTGAACACACCCTTGTTGGTGTTTTAACAGGAGATCAGAGATGAAGGAGAGACATGAGGAAATAAGAAATAAATACGGTGAGTTCATTCTCCTTAAACACTCTCACACCCTGTTTGTTTTTCATCCTCACACAAACATTAGATTCCCACCTATGGTCCTAGGCTACATGTAATTTAATCTCTTTTGCAACCCCCTTTCCTGTCTCTCTTCACTTTCCTGTCCATAAAAGCACTTAAAGCCCATAATATAATATCAACAAAAGACACAAGATTTGGCTGTTGTCTTTTCTCTTGTGCCTTCAGTTATGGTGGATGTTAATGCTATGTATTCATTTATTATACATTGAATAGTATTACTACTAACTAAAAAGACTTGTTGCCAAATGTAGTGAACGGACCACCTTGACATGTAGATTTCTCCTCATAGGCCTGAAGGGAGCCAACCCATACTCAAGATTTGCTTGAGATGCTGAACTTTGACTTCATCCTCTGAGAGATTGGACCCTCTGCTCTAAATGTGTAGCAATAAACTGTAGAGAAAATAAATGTCTTAACTATTTTATATTACTTTACGAGAAGTTGAACTACTGTTGTACACTCACGAGATTGGACTGCCTGGCCGAGCCAAAGGTTTTTAATGTAATGTATATATTTTATTTTGGTCACTGCAACCCAGGTTCCACTTAGTTGGTTCAAAGTTGAACATAACTTGTGAAGAATGCGGCTGACCTAATTCCAGCCTTATCATCAATGAAACGACAACCACAAGCAAGATATGTCATTGGTTCAGCGATTGGCCAACAGTCTCTTGTGTTCTGCATAGTCTTTTCTCATTTTTCTCGGAAGACATTGATACGAGTCACCGAACCATCCTCTTGGTGTGTTCTGTGGATTCAATCATAGAGCAAATTCTTTAAACTTGTTGTCTGCCTCACGACCACTAAACACAGTATGTAAGTGTTTGATAGTAAAGTTGTTCATAAGGATGGATTTGCCTCCTTATGGTTTTAAGATATGTATAATTGCACTCAGAATGTAAAATGTTTATTAATAGTGAATGTCCAGATGGTGTAATTGAAGTTTGATGTAAGTAAAGATCTGTTTATAGGAGGCCTTTTGCATAGGCTTGAGACAATTTATCCACCAATCAAACGTCATAAACAGACATTTTAATTCATATTTTAGCATCCAATTTGAGCAAAATATTAGTTTTTATTGGTTGTTATCTGTATCGCCTTCACTCGTCTGGTAACCGCAAATAAAGTTTAATTGAGGATTGTTCGCTGCAATGTCTTTATTTCTATTTTTAATGGTTGAGATCTCCAAACGAAAGTGCATTTACAGAATTGAATTATGATTTCAACTTCTATGATCATTTTATTTATCCATCAGATTAAACATGGGCTTCTGCATTTTGTTTTTCAAATCTAAATTTTTTTGACTACTTCTGGAAGGGACAACAACCCCTGCTACTCTGCCCTTTGGAATATCAACTGTAGCCAATTTCAGGGTATTGTGTGATAATCAGTAAATACTTGGTAAGAGGGAGGTTGTGCTAAATTCTTGACGAGCTCTTCAGTTCGCGTGAACGAGCATGTTTCTTTATTGCGCGCTCCAGTTTCTTCGTGCCCGTGTTCTCGTATCACGTGGTTCTTCTACGTCCAATCGTAATGAGCAATAAGAGTCGACGCGCGTTCCCGTCACTGTAGGAGAAGAGAGGGTTGGAGGCGCAAGAAAAACAAATATAGCCTAAAATACCGGTAATCCTTTAGCCATTTTACAATAATCCAACCAAGATGTCAGAGGAAAAGCCAAAGGTGAGACAACTAGGTTTGTGTTAACACCTGGGACATGAAGGATGCCTGTTATCAGTTGATGCTAAACCATTCTTTAGATGTGTAGTCTAAAATGGCCTGGTTTGCACGTTTCTTTGAATCGGCGCAGTATTTGTTTCGCAAATGAATGGGAACCATAATATGGAGTGTTTGAATTTACAATTGACTGCATATTGCATCCCAGACAAAAGTCTAGGTAGTTCAATTCATTTTCTATTTTACTTTACTTAATAGTTAGCGCAATTGTTGGTAATACGGAGATTGTGGTTTGCGGGGCTTTCTTTGTCGACCACGCTTTGTCCGCAATGTCTGAAAACGCCGCTACTACACCGGCGAAATTCAACGGAGCACAAAAATAGTGACGCATTGATAGAGAAGACCACGCCATCCACGCTGCATTTTGAACCTTTGTGTGATTCATCCAAAAACACATTTTCAAAACAAACTGCTAGCATTTGTAGCCTGTAGTATGACGCTAAAGGAAGTCCATGCCCCCCCATCCCCCCCATTCTGGCATGCCGCTAACGCATTAGCCTAAAGCTAACATTGCTAGTAGCACAATATGTGACTTACCATATAGCAAGTTATTATTGCAGTGTTTTGGGACGCACTGCTCTGAAGCCGTGCCCATATTTAAAACAACATAATCGAATACCAATGTAGAATAATCTTGATGTCACCCTCTTGCTCTATGTATATAGACAGTTTGTTGTGATGTGCATATCGGCCGGTGCGATTCAGTTGTGGTGTCTGTCTATCATTCGTGTGAATTTGAACTAAAGTATCCCCTCTGTCTTTTTCCTAGGAGGGTGTAAAGACCGAGAACGACCACATCAACCTGAAGGTTGCAGGGCAGGACGGATCAGTAGTCCAGTTTAAAATTAAGAGGCACACACCCCTCAGCAAACTAATGAAGGCGTACTGCGAACGACAGGTAAGTCAAGACATGCTAGTTACATTTTCACATTATTTGAACACCAAGACAATAAACACCGATTTTTTTTTTGTTGTCATGTATTCGATGATTGCACATGGATGTCTTTATTTTTTCCAGGTTCAAGGTTTGATGAGAAATTGACGTGTTACCAGAATGTGTTTCTTTTTACCTGTTAAGATCTCCCAGCCTCTGACTCTGTTGCGTTCCCTCTTCTCACAGGGTCTCTCAATAAGGCAGATACGGTTCCGGTTTGACGGTCAGCCTATCAACGAAACAGACACACCATCACAGGTTAGAAAATAAGTCCTTATCAATGGCTAAATAACTTTTCATGGACTTACTATTGTACCGATGTATGCATTCAAATACCGCTTCAGTTTCAGATGCCCGAAATGAATGAATCTGTCTAAATCTTTTATCTGTAGTTATTAATTCGAGCACAATAGAACATTTGTAATATTTGCAAAATGCATCATTGGGTCAGTTTTGACAGAAATACTCCAATTGCCCCGTTTCCTCTTATTTCTGGTCAGCTGGAGATGGAAGATGAAGACACCATAGACGTTTTCCAGCAGCAGACGGGTGGGCTCTGCTAAGCCCCGCACACTGCAGTGATGGTCACCTCCAAGCCCTGCCCCCAGCCACCTTTACGGTCCCTCTACATGGTTGCTCTCTTCAGCTTTTCTCAATTATCATTATTTTATTTTTTATTGTTTCCTGTCCGAGGATGTCTGAGTTGTTCTATATATATTTTTTTTCTTTGCCCTTTCATTGTGTCAGATTGGGAGCCTTGCTACACTGTATTGTCACAGACAAGACTGAACTCTTACTCAAGTTATTGACTTTCTCTCAGCTGGCCAATCACCACAACACTTCCTTAACCCACATTGCAGCTTTTGATTGGTCAACGCAAGTGATCGTGGGGGTCAATGGCGTGTCGGCGCTTCAACCTTCCTCTGTAAAACGCTTCAAATAGTTTTGAGTAGAGGGTCTTGGTTTACACATGTCTTGCTGTCAATTGGGAGTTCCAGACATTTTGTTCTGCTGTTTTTTTCTTCCTGCCAGTCTATGATCTGTCATCACTCAATGGAAGCTCTGTTTAAAGCTAGATACCAACGACGCTTCCTGTTTTCATTCTGGTTTTGTTCTGCGGAGTCACCGATGGCCCTTTGAGCGTGGCAGCGTAATTTTAATTCATTGCAAGTAAAGGTGCTCATTGCATGATTTGGTAAAACTTTACAATTAGTGTACATTAATTAACCAATAGATAACTTTAGAAGAGCCCATAATCTGAAGTTGCATAGGGTTAAGGATTAATGTTGATGACTATCATCCTATAATCATCCTATTTTTGTTGAAACAAACACTTAAACAATTAAATGTGAGTTAATATTTGGCACAGCATTAACTAATGGGTAATTTACCCTAATTGTGAAGTTATACCCTAAATCATGCAAAAAGATAATGTATAGCAATGTGTTGTCTCCCATGGAGTTTTTTTTTTTGGTGTATATTGGTATCACTTGATTCCAAACCAGAATAGTTCTACTGAGAAGCAGGCCTATTCTGCTTTGGTATGTGAGTGCAGCAAGAATAAATGAAGAATCCGGGGTGCTCTCATTGTTGTGATGTGGGTCAATGCACAATTCCCAAAGTTTCCTGAGAAAAAACAAGCATACCTCTGGTTTTACACAGAGGTGGGGTAAATTGAAACCATTTGGACCCCCTGTCCCCTTCGTAGCCGTTTTGGGTTGACATTACCTTTTTGATTAGATTTTGAGGATTTATAGATATTTACACGCAGCATCCTATTCACCAGCACGACCAAACAAAGGTGCCGGCTTCATACAGGGAATTCCGTTTGGTATTACCTACATCTACCAAAATGTTTTCTCTAATCTCTCCATATGCGAGAACAATGAGGGTACCTACTCACGGGCCTTTCACACGTCTGATCACCATTTTTAAAACAAATGGAATTCCCAAGACATGGAGCAACAGTATTCCCCAGGGGTGTGCGCGTGAGGATGGCTCCAGCAATAACCTCAATAGTATTGTTCTCAGGCTTCATTGAGTGCTGCATGAGCTTCTCTTGCTTAGGGGGGTGGGGTGGACATCTGAAGTCAGGGGAGGCTGGTGTTCTGTACCCACAGGTCTTGTCATGTTCATTTGTTTCTCTACTGATTTGTACATTATTTGTTGTCTTTTACTACTGTATAGCTACAATAAATATAGTTTGGTACTCAGCTTCCTGTTTACATCTTTTTATTGAGGTTGCTTTGGAACAATCTTTTTATATGTGCTATATTTGTCTCCTGTGGGTATTCATAAAACGCATTTGTATAGATATGGGTCTAATCTTTTCCTGATAAGGCCGGTGGCACTAAGTTATCTGACAGGCTTCCCAGCCGGCAACCTGCTCTACTCTACTGATGAATATTTGTTTGACTTTGAAAAAGGCTTTGAATCTCGAAAGCCATGCAAAAAACATGCTCCAGTCTCACCCTTGTTAAAGCGCTCTATTGAAGAGCGCAGTTTTTTTTAAACCCAGCAGGGGACGCTGGTGAATGTCGATTTCACATGCCAGTGTAGACTAAAAAGTTTGACGAAGGGAGCGTTCGTTATCGACAACACAATCGTTTATCACAAGTGCGTTATTAGATTAAAATCAATTTCATATATATATATAATTCAGATGAGCAGGCAACATAGATAACACGAGCATGATAAGGATATCATTTATAGCGGTCTTACTAACGACCCTATTTACAAGCAGGTGTCCGCATCGGTTGATAAGCGTACAGGTCAGATTGGACAAATTGGGAACAGTGAACGTGGCTTAATCGCAGAATCTGATTAGTCCAACAGGAATAAGGAAACCTGACGCGGTCTTTCCTACTCGTTTGCTGAAACCACACACGGTACGGGTGCGGCTTTGGGCGGGACTAGATGTAGACATGATTGTAAGGGTTATGAAGAAAAATGGAAAGCAGTCATGTGTTTTAATGTGGGACAGGAGATTTGCCTTGTAAATGTTCCCAACAGATGAAAGAATTTAGCGACATCTGTTTTAGCAACCAAACAAATAGGCCTACACACCTAGGCGAAGCGCTGCCTTCATAGTAAACCAGCACGAATAAACGAGATTGACGTTGCAAATCATTTGAGAGGTAGATGTGCAGGCCAGTAGTGACTATATTACGATTGCTTCGAGTATGTTGCTCAGTTAAGGCAATTAATCTGCTTAGAAGGCTACATATTACATAGGCCAAGATGGCTATCTTTAACCATCATCCTCTTTGCAATGGTTTTTCTCATACCTTCGAAGAAATTGTTTTAAAAGTCATATCTTTAGATCTTATATGTAAACACATGTATGATAGCCAGAAGAGCTAGGCTAGAACACACACACACACACACACACACACACACACACACACACACACACACACACACACACACACACACACACACACACACACACACACACACACACACACACACACGCACACACGTCTGGGGCATGTACAGTTGTTCCTCATAATGCAGAAGAAATATTAATCGTTTTCAGATGATGTTCCTCTATGTCACATGGCCCAGCAGTCGGTTTCCGATCAGGCTTGTGGGTTTAGTTTTGACCAAATTAAAGGACATTTTGCAGCACATTTAGAGCCTGGGGAAATCATTTAATGACAGAAATGTGGTTTACCATCTCATTGTCGCCCTGTGTGTTTATCATCTGATGGGATTTTTTTTGTCACAAGAATACCCTTAGACACATAGAGGGCAAGCTTCATCCCCCAACCTCCCCTCTCATTGTCTAATTATGGAAGGTGAAAGGAGGATGTACTATAGCTCATCATTTGCATGTCTCTGGTGTTTAAAAGGGGGCGTGTTGGTCTTGGCTTCGCCACAGAGAGGAATGGATTCCTCCGGGATAGCACATATATGCCTTGGGACTTTGCCTCTCTCCTACATCTCATGATTCCACAGTATACTCACAGAACTTCGTTTTTTTTTAAATCTGGCTTTCAGTTAGAGGAATTTGCTGAGGTGGAGATGATTCGTGACCTGAAGTTATTCCAGAGGACACTATTGTTTGGTCATATTATCTTGAAGGATACAAGGTAGTAAAGGAGACATCTTACTGGCTGGGCACTCCACTTGATATGGGGATATAGGGTATGATGTCCCCCATGATCTTCCTACTGCTTTTAATCCTGAGGCTCACAACCACTGGAACATCAGCACAGACATGGAGACACTGTACAGGTATTTCATTCTGTTCTACTAATCTCATTTTGTGTCCTTTTTTCTAAAGTCAATTGTGTCCGTTTTCCTCATCTGTGTCTTTGTGTCTTGGCTTAATTTTCCCCATTTCCCATCCTAAAGATTTCTTGATTCTTTATTATTGCGGTTTGTCTACAGATTTTCCTCGATAACAACCAGTCCTGGGAAATCCCTTGGCTGAAGCGCAAATTGGCACACAATCTAATATTGACGTCATTAAATGGCACAGAGATAAAATGATCGTTACCCAAATTGGTTGAACAGGAAAAACGTGTTGTACTTCTATGAAGGGATTGATTTATATCATGTTTATTCTTTTTATTCACTCCCCCCACACAGCACTTCTTTACTGAAGGGCTTTTTCTTGCATACCAGGGGAACCATGCTTTAAAGAATTGGAATATAGGATTAACTAGCTAATTACTTTATAGCGTAGTAAATTCTGTGCGCCAATGTATTGAGGGGGGAAGGAGCCAACATGTGACGGGCCCTAAATCTTTCCATCTTCTACAGATTTACCCCCTCTGGATCTCCTATCCTTTGTCCTGGAGAAGGACACCTCCAGACCCACACCAGGGGTTCGAGTGATGGAGGACGGAGGGATGAGGGGTGTGCGTTTCTCTCGCCCGCATCCTTCCCTGAGCTTCCCCTCCGCCCAACTTCTGGTGAACTGCGACCTCTTTCCCGTTGATTTCTCTATCGTGGTGACCCTGAAGGTTAGCCCCGCTGATCTCAAGGTAAGACCCATGTGTCCGTGGCTTGACGCATCTTGAGTTTTAGACAGCGGGGTCCCACGGTCTTTGAGATTATTACATTATTTGTCACCGTATTTCCACCTCTTGTCTTCTTCCTCATCCTCCTCCAGAGGAACGAGTACATCTTTTCTCTGTTGGAGGAAAATGATTACGACAACAGAACGGTTAGGGGAAGGATGACGGAGGAAGACAAGACGAGGGGGCAAACGGCGGGGAGGCGCGAGGAGGCGGCGGCGGCGGCCAGGAAACAACAAGAAGAGAAAGGAGATGAGGCGTCTGGAGCAACCGCCAGACAGCGGGGAGCAGTCATCCTGGGGCTGAAGATCGCCGGGAGTCGTCTGCACTTGGTCTTCCAGGGTCACGCCAAGGCCACAGAGAACTGGGTGTTCAGAGGGGTGGAGCTGACGGAAAGCCAGTGGCACACGCTGGTGTTGGTGGTCACAGGCCAGCGCGCCACACTCAGCGTGGACTGCAATGCCCCGGTAGACATGTGAGTTTGATCTTTATTGCTTGCTTTAAACAGCTACACATACTCACACAGACACACACACACACACACTCACACACACACACACACACTCACGCTCACGCACACACACTCACACTCACACGCACACGCACACACACACACACACACACACACACACACACACACACACACACACACACACACACACACACGTTACAGGTTCCCTCCCACCTGTGGTTCTGTGAAATACCCCCCCCACCTCCGCCTCCTACTCCTCTAAAGCCCTTGCCTGGGGTTATAGTACATCCTTCATCGCAGCACAATGGCTCAGTTCCAAGTGTACCTTGAGCCTGTAGCCATACAGCTTGACAGTATTTGATAGATTGCTCTAGTGGTAGGGAGGAATCTCCCGCAGGGCATGGGGAGGGTAGGTGGAGATCAGTGCTCCAGTACCATGTTGAAAATACTCCTCCTTAAACTAAAAGACAGAACAATAAGGAAGATTCTCTGATTGATTCACCCCATGCTTTTTGAATGCTTGTAAATGGAGAGCAAAACATATAGCAGCAGACATTGTGGGTTTTTGATCATGCGACGTGTTTGGTGCTCAGGGGTCTCTCCAGGTCTTTCCCCACTGATCTCGACATCAAGGGATCAACATTCCACCTGGGGAGCCGTGGGAGATGGAAAGGCCTGTTTTCAGTAAGATCTTTTTAAATAAAACAAAGATAAACAACAGAGAGGTTACAATGGGGATTAAAAATAAACAGCTATTGACCACTTTGAACGCATATATATATATATCAGGTATATAATTGTTATTGCATATTATCTATATGTTTAATAATAACATAATTTGTATTCATTCCTTCAAGATATGACACTAAATATTACAACATGCACACTGTTTTTGAATCAACACTGAGTTTGGTTTCCCTGTGGTTTACCTGCTGCTGATGTGCTCAGGGTCTGGTCCGACAGCTGGTCCTCGTGCCTGGTTCGGATGCCACCCCCCAGGTCTGTCCGTCCTCTGAACCCGGACGGATAAACACCCTCTCAGTACCACCAGTTCTGTTCGACCTGTCTGTCAAAGCACAGAAGACTGACAGCCACCCGCCATCCTATGGTAATCTGCCCTGATGATGCCTCCATTAAAAGATATGCGATCCCATCGGGGCAAAAGCACAAGATAGTTAATCCCTGTCACGTCTGTCTGTCAGTCTACCTGATTATCTGTCTGTCTTTCTGTTTTAACTATCACCCCTCACTGCCTGTCATTTCTCTACATCCGCAGAGGCACAGTTGAAAGTGTCAATTGGTCCCCAGAACTCATGTTCAGAGACACTGCGGGGACAACTATGGTTCAACCCCAACAGGAAGGGTCTCTACCTCTGCGATGGCGCCACATGGATCCCACTTCTGGAGGGTGAGAGCTGTAGCGGCTCAATGTAATCCACATGCACAGGTATCATATCAATGATTGCAAAATCTTGACTTTCATTTCTCTGTTTCACCCCTGCTCAGAGCACAAGCGTCTGGACTATGTGGTGGAACGTCAGGTTCTCACCACCAGCTCCGAAACGTACGACATAGAGGTATGCGTGATGATACACAACCTAAACAAACACCTATTTACAACCTTTAACCAATGTGTTACTTGCTTATTATACGTATGTATATTCTACCTATAAAATTGCCTTTCTTATCACCGTTTTAATACCTTTATTACAGTTACACTGTACCTTTTAGATACATTTGAGTATACCTGCAAAACAGACATTTCTGGGACACTTGGACTTTGTTTGTCCTCTAGGTATTCCAGATGCCGGGTATGGGGCTGATGGCCGCCATGGCCCATCGCTCCACATCTTCTGGCTCTGGGGTCTACTTATGGTCCCAGTCAGGTTTCCAGCTCTACCAGAGTATCAGCACCTATGGAGCTCTGTCTTGGAGATATTTCACCTTGGGCGAAAAGGTACCTAGGTTGAAGAACAGACCGGAAAGGGAAGGGATTTGGGAAAATGCAAAATGATGTAAAGCATATGGAACCATGTGGTAGGATCCCATTATTCATGCTCCAGACTCTGATCATCTGTTTTCCCTTTTTTAATTCACTGCAGGCGTTTCTTGTAGTGTCCAACTCTGGCGGTTGGTCCCAAGAGTTGGCTGAGGAAGAGGCCAAAGAGGAGTTTTCTATCATTTACAAGTGGAGCAAGAAGAGGAAGCGCTTTGTGACCTACCAGACCCTTCGGACCCACTGCGCCAGGGACTGGGAAGCCTTTAGCATCAATGGACACACCTATCTCGCAGTGGCCAATCACAGACAACGTTAGTGGAATCTTTTGAATTTTGTTTCATTCAAACATTCTAACTTCCACAACAACAATGAAAACACCAACACCAAATTACCAAAATGTCCCCCAAATTTGTTGAATATTTTTTTTTTTCCTTCTGTGATATCTAATTCTCGCTTTTAATTCCTTTCCCCGTATGCTTTCTGGACCATGACGTTAGCAAACAACAACCACACTATAGAAAGCGTTCTGTACCGGTGGAACAGAAGAAGCAAGTCTTTTGAGGTTTACCAGAGGCTGCAGACCTCAGGGGCCTACGACTGGGAGTTCTTCACTGTCGGACCATACCATTTTCTGGTGGTGGCGAATGCTTTTGATGGCGTGACGACTCACGTAGACTCTGTCATCTATGTGTGGCTCAGTGGGAGCTTCCAGGTGTTTCAAACCATTAAGGTAAGAGGGAGTGAGTGAGGGGGGGGGGGGGGGGGGGGAGAGAGAGAGAGAATAATTGCCCCAACCTGCTCTGGATTTAGACACAATGATAATCTATAAAGAAATCAGAATTATAAATAATGTAATAAGCAGTGGAAACATGAGTACAATCATCAATATAATTGATAAAGACCTACATTGGGGCTTATCGAGCAATTTTGGCAGGTGTTTGCATTGACCTCAGTAGTTGAGCAGCACTTTCATATATTATTTATCTGCATGATTTCATACTTACCATTTTCTTTTTGAGCTGGGCTTTATTGTTGCTGATGGGATCTGTATCTTTGAGTTGGCTATTTATAGCCTTCCTGTCCCTGCACGAAGAAAGAAGGCAACAGAGCCAGCAAGCGATAAAACTATAATGAAAGACAAGTGGAAAAGGAATGAATGAGAAGGGGCGCGTCCATGGATTCAAGACTTAAGGCCTGAAATAGAGGCTGTGGTGAAGCAGCGTTCTGCGTGAGACACACATCTCTGACGTGTAACCGATAGCCAGTTGTATATTAGAACATAATCACAATGTAGGTGATCACGCTGACACATTGAGAGTTGAATGGGGAAACCGCAGAAGGGTTTGGGATTACTGATTAAGGGGGAACTCCATGCACAACTGGATCTGAGGACGCTCTGAAACCCTTAGAGGCATGCAACGATTAATCAGTTTAAAGACGGGGGAATCTCCAGGAACCAGGATAGTGTAGCGGCTGCTAGGGTGTTCGACTGCAGGCCGGAAAGGTACTGGGTTTGATCCCCAATGCCTACCCTTAGGTATCTTACCTGACCCCTAATCTAGCTGTATGTTGCTCTACAATGTACGTGTCTAGATGGACAGTAATCACTGACTCTATGTTCTATTCATTGTATGTCTGTTTACCCAGTCGCGTTTCAGCTGCACCTGACATTCACCCTAGTACCAATGCCTCACCTCCCGTTCTACCTCTTCCTCTTCTTTTCGGCTTGTAGACGTTTTGTGCGACCGACTGGGAGATGTTTCAGATTGACGGCCGGGTGTTCCTGGTCGTGGCCAATGGCCACCGGCTCCATGGAAGCGGGCCCAGCGAGTACGCCATCAACTCCACCATTTATGAACTCGATTTAAGCGCTCGTTTATTCGTTCGCTTTCAAGACATCATCACCTACAGGTAAACAAACGTAAAACACTCCCTTGTAGTTATACCTTTAGCCATAGAGCTGTGTTCATAAGACCCTTTCATATTGTCTTCAGTCCTGTAGTAATTCTTCTGTAACAATGTATAATAAATGCCATTTGGGGGACTCCATGTTCTTAGATACCTTGAGTGCATAAATTCCTATACTCTCAAACACATAACCATATTCTACCATTTCAGCAACAAATGACTGTGTATGTCTGTGTGTGTGTCTCTCTCTCTCTCTCTCTCTCTCTCTCTCTCTCTCTCTCTCTCTCTCCTCTCTCTCTCTCTCTCTCTCTCTCTCCTCTCTCTCTCTCTCTCTCTCTCTCTCTCTCTCTCTCTCTCTCTCTCTCTCTCTCTCTCTCTCTCTCTCTCTCTCTCTCTCTTCCCCCCCCCCCCCCCTCCCTCCAGTGCGGTGGACTGGGAGTTCTTCATCCTGGGCGAAGACTACTTCCTGGTGGTTGCAAACTCCTTTGATGGGGACTCGTACTCCCTAAACAGTGTCCTCTACAGGTACTCACTCTTATCAAGAGGCCCCCTCCCGATGTCGAATTGTTTCCAACATTTATAGTGCTGAGGCGCTACGTGTGGGAAGATGATAATGCCGTGGACTTTATAAATGCCACAGGCACGTTAAAGAAACAGTAGTTCAAACATTTGCACAAGATTTTTTGACCAAGGGGAGCTCATTAGGAACATACCAGTGGATTTATGTGAAGAGACATGCCACAAAAAAGTCCCCAATGTACTGTCTCTCGATTAGCGGACATGGCTTTGATATAGTGACTTTGTTTTTCTTTCAAACAATTTATAGGTGGCAGGGATATGAAGGATTTGTTCCTGTTCACTGGCTTCCGACGATCGGGTGCAGTGACTGGGAATTTTTCACTTATGAAGAGAAATCGTATTTGATCTACTCCAGCGCCAAAGCTCCTCTGTCTAAAGTCTTTATGTTGAAAACTCATTAGAAGAGAGTCAGCACACCAAACAGGGTGTGCGAAAACACAGGTGTGGTGTGTGTGTGTGTGTGTGTGTGTGTGTGTGTGTGTGTGTGTGTGTGTGTGTGTGTGTGTGTGTGTGTGTGTGTGTGTGTGTGTGTGTGTGTGTGTGTTGGTGTGTGTGAGAGAGAGAGAGAGAGTATCGCACATGTGCAGACGTGCGATAATGTGTAATTATACTCTTACTGTAAGCCTACCTGTCTACAATACTCGGCTCAATCGTAAGCAATCTTCAGAGCCTCACGTAGCCTTCTTTGAAGCTGTTTGTGAAACCAGTGTACCTCAATTAATAATGCAAAAATAGTGCTTAGAAATAATGGTCAGATGTGTTCATATTCTTCTTTCCTGTGGGAATATTTATATTTTAACAGTTGCATGAATTTATTCTGTAATAAAAAAATATGAATCACGTAGGATAATTCATGATACCAATGTGTACGTTATCATTTTTTTTCATAAATATCACTGTTATTGGTTCAAACCAATACTCACAGAAAAGTGTTACTACAGAAAACTACAAGTCCCAGAATTCCGCATTGAACCTCCTGTTCAGGAAACATGGCCGCGTGCTGTCTGCCAGTGTTACATTTATTTACGTTTTGTGTATTATCTTTGAAAACACCTGGCAAGGTAGAAAAAGCTAAAGTTACAATCTGTGCCGCGTAAAAAACACAAATGGCAGTATAAACGTTTATGTTTTCCGAAGTAAGAGGAAGGAACAGGATTTCATCGTAAGCGTTGTGGCACTGGTCTCCTTGCTGTCAGTTTCCACCCCCCGGGTATCGTACTGCATTTCGTAGCCTAGTCTTTCATCGATACTCTTCTCACATCACATTCGGTAATAGTAGCTATGTTTAGCCCCGTCAAATCCTCGTATTTCAGAGTCAGCCCAGCCACTGTCAACAGAGAACTTGGCAAGACCAAGATGAGATAGCAAGAGGACAAACAACAATACCGACACGTAGATAGATACAAGGCTACATACACTTTTTTTTTAACGAAAGCTAAAGCTATTAGGTTAAAGGCAATGTTTGGGTGTCTTTTTGAGGAAGAGGAGGAAGCAGGGTTTTCTCCTAACCCAGGCTTGGGAAGAGTTGCCAAAGGTATAGAGGAGCCTCCTCCAACTAGGGGAAAAAGCAATCTCAGCGGCATTAAGAACCAGGGGGGTACCTGCTACCTCAACTCCCTGCTGCAGACCCTGCTGTTCACACCAGAGTTTAGAGGTCAGTTTGCCTGCACGCTTCATTAAAATGGGCTATGGAGATACACATGGGCTATAATTACAACGGAAATTCGATTTGTTTTTGTTCATGCAGAGGAACTATTTAGCCTTGGGCAGGAGGAATTGGGACTTCTGGAAGGCAAAGACAAACCAGAGGCCAAAGTAAGTGTACACCATGGGCACTTTAAAACATACCGGCTACAACTTGTAGCTCTTGTCTCTAGCTATTGTCTGTTTGTGTGAAAACAAGCTAACAAT
>NC_079416.1:16254898-16459830 GCF_026213295.1 Gadus chalcogrammus
AAATACACATTAACTATCTACTGTTTTGCCCAGGTTCGAGTGATTCCATTGG
Organism: Gadus chalcogrammus; assembly: GCF_026213295.1. NCBI lineage: Eukaryota > Metazoa > Chordata > Actinopteri > Gadiformes > Gadidae > Gadus > Gadus chalcogrammus. The sequence goes on from NC_079416.1 coordinate 16,254,951, forward strand.
AGCTCCAGAGACTGTTTGCCCACCTACTGCTAGTGGACCAGCAGAGTGCCTCAACAACCCAACTCACTGACAGCTTTGGCTGGAAAAACAATGAGGTCTGTAACGATCAAAATACACAATGAGTGTATTGTATACAAGCTACTGAGGACTTTCTGCCTGTTCCTGAAAACCATAATTATTGTGGTTCTTAAACCTTGTGTGTTTAGGAGACTAACCAGCATGACGTGCAGGAGTTGAACCGGATTCTTTTCAGTGCTCTGGAGCACTCCTTGGTGGACACCAGTGGCAGCAGTCTGATCCACAGACTCTACCACGGGACCATTGTCAACAACATAGTCTGCAGTGAGTGTGGCAATGTCAGCCAGAGACAGGTATGTGTAAATGTATGCTTCAATATTATTATTGTGCAGGTGTTTTTAATCCAAGATAGCGGTTCAACCAGTTCATCAAAATTGAGTTTTAGATACATTTCATTAAGGGGAAGGTGGTGCTATCTTGCTCAAGGATGTGTACAGGTAGCCTGCTGGCATTGGGGACTAGACCTGGTACCTTTCGGCTGGGGGTCAGTCACTCAAACAACTAGACTATCCAACCCCAGTAAAATTTTTCCAAATGCAATATACTATTGATAATTCAGCAGATGCTTTGAAGACTATTTGGTTATTAAAGGATCACCCCTTGTGATGGACCATGATGGTTTTTAAGGAAGCCCAATGGATAAGGCATGGTAGTTATAGAAGCCAACTATCCATTCCTTGATTGGACCCCAAGCTAGGAAGACTAGCTAGTGGTCAAGCTAATTTGGATCCTCATAATAGACTAATGTAATAATTTGTTTCCACATGATTCAATTATACCCATTGGAGTGCCTATGGGGCACATTGGGCACTGAAAAATAATTAGTACCCAGTTACTTACCGTTAATTCTTTATGTCTTTGATCCCATCAGGAAGACTTTCTGGACTTAACTGCTTGTGTGTGTGGTATGGGCAGCCTAGAGAATGCACTTTGGGCCATGTTTGTGGAGGAAGAGATGTTTGAGGGCAACAACCTGTACCGATGTGCCAAATGTGATGGACTAGTAACTGCGGCCAAGGTCAGTCTCAACGCAATGCCTCCCTCACATATTTCACACTGTTAATAAAGCCAAAAAACGCAAATTGCCATGTTGTGCTCTGGGTTGTGTTTTTGAGTCTTACTATTAAGTAATTCACATGTTACCACATTGATTTACAGTGTTTACAGTTGGGTTTTTGTCAAGGATTAAACTGACTAGACATGTCGGCGCTGACTGCTGTGTAGTTTTCTTATGACTATTTAGTAATTTAGGAGACTTAAGCAACTTAGTGCAAATTCAGATACATGTCATTATGTGTACGCACCAGGCTCAAGGATAGGTACAGGTAGACTGCAGGCTTTATGGTTGAAGCCCGAACCTTTCGGCTTGTAGTCAATCACTGTAAACACTACACTATCCTACCTGACCAAACTGTGTTGCTTTGCCCTGGTTTCAGTCGGCCAAACTGCAGGAGCTTCCTCCCTTCATTACCATGTCCCTGCTGAGGTTCAGCTTTGACTTCGCCAAGTGTGAGCGCTACAAGGAGATGGGGCGCTACACCTTTCCTCTCACCATTAACCTGCGGCCCTTTTGTGAACAGGTATAGGAGACTTTGTTTTTCCCCAAAGTGGAAATTCTGTGGCATTATTTATAACATGGTTGTATGTGTTAATTCAGAGATTTCAGATAGAGTTGATTTAATTTGCGGCTGTGGTTTAGGGATCTTGTTTTTGGAAATCCTACAGGTAGCCTGGGCCTTTTGGTATCAAACACACAACCTTTTTGAACTAGGAGTCCATGCATGAACACTCATTGCTACTAAATATCTAGTCGGTGGTACTTGTAGTCATTCACAGATCTCCTCTGCTCCTCCAACAGATCGATGGAGAGGACGCTGAGTTCACCTACAAGCTATTTTCTGTGATCATCCACAAGGGTGGTTGCTATGGGGGCCATTACCACGCATTCATCAGGGATATCGACCAGCTTGGCAAATGGGAGCCGCCGGTAAGAGGTCCTGAGCAAATCAGCCAAGTACAGCTTTCTTTTGGATAGATTTTTGGATTAGATGTCCTCTGATGTTCAAAATATAAGGCATGAGAATAAGAACAGGGGTCTGCAGTTCATGGGGCCTTTTCTGTGATGAGTGAATCACGTCGTAGCTGTTTTCTTTAGGAGGAAGACTCCAAAAATAAATTCAGGAAGACAGTGAAGACAGTGGAGGAGGTGGAGGAGGTGGAGGAGGTGCCGGAGGTGCCGGAGGTGAAGGAGGTGCAGGAGGTGAAGGAGCTGCAGGAGCCCAAACTGGATGTTGAGGACCCTCTTTGTCTGCTCACAGCTGTCATATCCCAGGTAAAGCACAACTGAAATCCCAGCCTGGTTCTGTTGGCTGGATATAGAGTTCAAACATAAGCATGCTCATCGGTTTGTCCTCTGGTTCTAATGCTTTGCACTAGGAGCCGTTGAAGAGTGTGTTGCTGGACCAGTTGGGACAGAAGCTACTGGACAAGACGGGATCTTCCTGGGGCAAAAAGTTTAGAAAACATCATGGCCCCATAGGCAAGGTGTGGGGCATTTATAATGTTAAGGAATCATATTTTACTTTTTAAGCATGCGTTAATTAATAATTTATACTGTATAATAATACTAATGAAGGAGTAATATGAGTAATAATATCACGCGAGTTTAACAACAGAATATTATATTAAAATGAGAACATAAAATAATGAATGTATTTAATTATTCCTTAATACATTGATAGAATAAAGTATTTGAAACCTTTTTAATGTTTTATTATGTAACTATTAAACGCAACATGATCTTTTCTACTGTGACAGTTCCTGCAGTCCCACAGCGACGTGTTCATGTTGGTGTCTAATGGCACCAGGGTAGCCCTGAAGTCAAACCAACCCAGCACTGCCGGCTCCAGCCCAGCAGAACCCACCCCTCTCGCCAAGCCGTCCCCCGCTCCTCAACCAGGGACTCCTCCAGAACCAGAGCACAACCCAGGGCCCGAACCAGAGGTATTCTAGGAGAGATGTTGAGATAATGAAGCTGAAACATTGGGCGACGCGGTGGCACTGCTGGGTTAGTATCGATGCGTCACACAGCAAGAAGCTCCAGGAGTTTCTCTATGTAGGGTCCCTAGTAATGTACCTTGAAAGACATACAGGTCAGGGTGCTTGCCGTAGCCTACCAGCTTTGGGTCCTAATGGGGTAATACTTGACATGTTACACTGACTAAGATTGTCAGTGTACTAGCATTGGAGTGGATACGGTATATTTGGGTGCTTTAAATGTGTGTCAGAATACTTGGAACATGCTTAGCAACCTAATATGCTAAGCATTGTAGGAATTGGCATGTTAGGGTACTAGGTCTGTGAGGATGCTTAGCTTGTCAGGATGCCGTTCTCGGTGCTGCTCTTCACCAGCTTCCCAACAGCATGCCGTTAAGCAGAGTGTTCTCCTTCCTGCAGGGTGACCACTGGTTTGACCTCAACGACTCCACAGTGACCTCCATCAGGGAGTCTGACATAGAAAGACAGTTCCAGGGCAAAGAGAGCGCCTACATGTTGTTTTATAGGAAGGTCCAGCTGCCCAGGCCATCAGAAGGTAAGGACTATGTATATATATATTTCTATGTACCTGAAGTATATATAGATGTCAAGGTTTGCCGCAAAAAATGTGTAAGTTACTGCACCCTTTTGAATAAATCATTTTTATACTGCACTCGCAGTAGATGGTAGTTCTATCTAACGTCTAGTATTGTTATTAATATGTATCTAGAGAGGGACGGGAGTTTTTTTGTGTGGGGCCGCGGACGACCACTGACTGTTCTTGAATGTGGTAATATTCTGTAAAGTTTGGTGAGGATGTAATGCTTGTATGCATTCTCAGCCTTCAGGAACCCTCTGTATAAAGTACCTCCTCACCTGGTGCAGATGGCCGCAGAAGAGAACCTCAACCTGCAGCGAAGACGGTACGCTCGCTTGCTCACTCACTGAGAAACTCACTCACTCAGACACTACTCACTCATGCAGTCACACACTCGCTCACTCACGCCCTCACCGGGCCAGGACAGTTGAACTGTATCTGGATCTTTGTTGTGATTGGATTGATCATCAGTGTTTTAAACCCTACGACAGCGAAACGTTCGAGAACTCCAGCAACAGTGTGGAGCTGCGCCTGCACCTGGCACCCTCCTATAGGCTGGAGAACGGGGCTCTTCAGCCAATGAGCATCCACCAGGAGGGAGTCACACCTCTCAGCTTTGACCGCAGGAAAACGGTTGGAGACCTGCGATTATCTGTCTACCAGGTACAAGGACCGGCCAACAAAATCGGTCTAGAAATTTTACACCAGTATTTGGTGGTTGAAGATTTTCAGTTGTCGATTAATTCTAATTTTAAACATACACGTCAATATTATTTTTCATCATCGTGGTCATCTTGTGTTTACAGCTGCTGAATTAGTGACATTTTGTCCTTGTCTTGTGTCTGTTTGTGTTTAGATGCTGGAGCTTTGGGAAGGGGACATGGCCTTGACCGTGGCCAAGAGCCTCCCTGCAGGTCTACACCTCTACAACACGCTAACAGGTGGACCTCCAGCCATCACGTGCACACTACAGCTCATTTAATGTTCACCACTACTGTTCTCAAAGGACATAATTGGTAACAATCACCAATCAAAAAAGGGGAATGGCAAATCTCCCAAACCCCAATGAAAATACGAATAGTTTTATTGTTACTATTTTGCCAATTTTACCCAGGCCTCACCCAAAACAATCTATCGTTGGAACTTTGTGAGTGATTACACTGTTAAAAACATGATTGCTCGCCTCCTTTTTTGCTGTTAAGTAATAAAGGAGACTTAAACCACCTACAGCCAGCCTATTCAGATTCGGCTAGGATTCAATCCTCCTAACCACTTCTCTATCCTACCTATCAAACCCTTTGCGTTGCTTTGCTTCCTCCCTTCATGACCATGTCACTGCCGAGGCTCATGTCACTTGCTGCTTTGACTTCGCCAAGTGTACCTAAACATCATGGAATCTGTCATCTATACCATAAGCTTAAATATGCAGCGTCAACCTCTTGTTCCAGATGACGGCATCTCTCTGTACAGCGCGGGCATCGTCACCAACTCTGACTTGTTTGTGTGGAACGGCAGAGAGGTGAGTCAGACACACTTCTAGCAAAAAAAAAAAATCAACCTCCATGCTCGCTCTAGCCAGGATCCAAATTGGCTGATGCTTCTCCTGGCCTTCCCTTGGTTCCTTCAGGTGAGCGGGGCACCTGTCCTCACGGGGGCCGAGTGGGAGCCGGTGCTGCTGACCGTTGTCAGGCCCTATCTCGGGGACGACGGCGACGACGGGGGAGGAGGGAGGGTGGAGGAGAAGGAAGGTGACGCAGCACCTGGGGAGGCCCCTGGTGCGGGGATGGAGAATGGGGGGCCCGGGCTCATCAAGGAGACCAGGGGCTTTGCGTGCGGGGCCACCCTCGGGGAGGTCCGGGAGGCTCTCGGCGAGCCCCAGGAGAGCATGCTGTGCCAGGTGCAGGCGGCGGGGAAGGGGGGAGGTGCAGGAGGAGTGGAAGGCCAAGGCGGGGGTGCCAGTGGCTGGAAGGTGTTCCCTCCCGCGGACTTGCAGCGGACACTGAAGGAGCTGTCTCTGAAGGACGGGGACAAGCTGCTGGTCCTGGAGCCCCAGAGCTTCGACAGCAGGTGATTGGCTGCTGGGAGCCACTTGTGATAAAGCGTACATGTCATCATTTAGAATCGTTTACCCTTAATGACTTACAGGGGAAACTTTAAAATATCAAACCGTACGATCAAGCATTGGAGTACCTTAATCAATGCACTACGACTTTTTTCTATTTTTATGAATTTTAATCAATTACTATTGGGAGTGTGCTGGTTCTCTTGATGTGTGTCCGTAACTTAGTTATTTTGTTTGTTTTTATTTTTTTCAGTTTGTTCAGTCTGAGTGGGGAACTGGTTACCGTGACGACGCCATCCGACTGCCGCTGGCTGCTCGTGGAGTTCCGACCGCACAGAGGAGGAGGAGGGGGAGGAGAGGGAGGAGGGGACGGCGTGGGAGAGGAGGAGAGGAAGAGTGCCAAAGTCCCTGCTTCAGGGATCATGGTGATTCAGAAACTAATTGAAAGGATCTTCAAATCTAAATTATTCAAGTTTTTCATTAACGTTTACTTTTGATTGTATGTGTCTGTGTAGTCTATAGGGGAGGTGAAACAGAGGGCAATAGAGGAGTTGCACCTAAAGGATCAATTATCAGGCAAGAAACGGTTTATTCGATACAATCTAGCATATTTGATTCAAAATAACCTATTACTATTACGTGTTGTCATATTGTTATTTATAAAAAGCCAATTAAGTTTATGTGTATCTGATTTTTCTAGGTGTTGAGTGTTGCCTCAGACCGATGGACCGAACAGGAAAACATTTGCTTACCCCTGGTGAATATTAACATTTCTACCTACACTTTAAGGAAAACCAATCGACCTTGATTAGGAAACATAAACTTTCACGCTGCATTAATCCGCTGAGAACATTTAATTATTAATGCTCATTGAACCGTTGTGTTTGACAGTTTGTGAGGAGTTGAGCGTTCGGGATGCGGGTGTGCGCCTGATGACCACACTCATCCTGTGTCTTGGAAAAGCCCCCACGACCACACAGGTGGACCAATAAGATCTGTCGTCAAAAAACGAGTCTCAAAATGCTGTCGGTTTCTGTAACTTAAGAAGTGCACCATTAAGTTTCATTTATTTCATTGTCGCAGCTGTTTTTGCACTACTCTTTGGGAACGGCGCCCTCTGCTGGCATGGAAATGGACATCATCGTGGAGCAGACTTGCACTGTGAAAGAGGTGAGTTGGAACTGCGGGATGTGTGTGGGTTGGTTCCCTCTCTTTGTGGTGGGATCTCCTAGGATGTTGTCTAGTCTTTCTTTCCTTGTCCGTTGGTTTATATGTTGTCCTTCTCCTTGTTAAAATGTTATTTTTCATCATTTGCTTGGCAGTGTCTCAAAGCAATGCTGGAAGCTATCGGACTGGAAGGTACTCCTCTTTTTGCTGTTTGACCGGCTTAATTAATGCAGTCTTAAAGTGCTATTTGTAATGGGCTTATTTCTTGCCTTGTTGAACTGTATAGGGTATTTTTGTTGACACTTTGTGATACTCCTTACGAATAATATAGATTATTATGCATTTATGTTTCAATATATTTACATGGGCTTTTCAGCCTTTATGGACATGACAGTGGGTTGAACAAGACAGGGAATGACACGAGCACGGGTTGGTATCGAACCTGGGACACTACAAGGTGTCTCGCCTACATGGTTAGCACACTAGCTATAATTATATATAATATAAATAATATCTATATATAATTTATCATTGATAATAATCATAACCATATTCATATAATTTAGTATTTTGACGGACGATTTACAGTGTTTCCATCCACTGATCTTTCCGCCGTGTTTGTTTCCAGGCGACAGTTGGCATTTAAGGATCCTCGACTGGTGTGACGAGGTCGGGGAACCGCTCATGAACGAGGTCAGTATCACTGGGTCTATCTTGGTCGCACCATTTTAGTGTGTTTGCCTGATGGAAACAACAACAAGCTTAATCTTTTAGTTCACTCACTATGAAAAATCCATGCCAATGGAATAAGAAGATGCAAATTATATCTATTAGGTTACCTATCTATTATCAAGTGCAGATGCTTTTTGCAGTTCTGCAAATCCTTCGTTATGGTTCTTGTACATATTTACATTTTTAGTCATACTTTTTGTGTTTTATATCGTTGCCTTGAATGTGTTTATTCAAAATAATATTTTCCTCATAGCAACGATGAATTACTCTTGGTGTGTTCCTCTTCCTCAGGATGCTCCTCTGTCAGAGCTGAACATCAGCTGTGGAGATACCCTGGTTATCACACAGGGACAACTGCCCCCCAAGGTAACTTCGATTTGATGTTCTTACTTTACTGACGGTTTATTCAAGGCCTCTCTATTACTATTTAGCCATTTTGCACTTTTATCCAAAGTGACCTGCAGTGAATTCAGACGTGTTCATGAATGAGAAGAAAGGGGTTAAGCATCTTTCTGAAGGATTCCTACAGGTAAACTTCAGGCATTAGGGTAAGTCTAACTACTATCCTCTTCTCCTCTCTCTCTTTCCCCTCCGGCTCAGGGCTACCTCAACCTATCCGTATGGCTGCTTCTTGATGCCGAGAGCGATGTTGTTTCTTATACGGATGGTGACTCTAACCACACAAACAAAGGCTCATCAGAGGACGTGAATGCATGTGAGCTCAGCAGATTCCTCATTGTGTCGTTCTTCGGTGTTCATCGGTTGTTCATGATGTTAATCTGTCTCTGTGTGTGTGTGTGTGTGTGTGTGTGTGTGTGTGTGTGTGTGTGTGTGTGTGTGTGTGTGTGTGTGTGTGTGTGTGTGTGTGTGTGTGTGTGTGTGTGTGTGTGTGTGTGTGTGTGTGTGTGTGGTTGCTAGCTGGTGTTCCAGGGGCCACACTGAGAGCCTTGGGAAAGGTTGAAATACCAGATGAAGCCACACTGGAGGACCTTAAAATACAGGTAGAGATTACGGAGGAAGGGGGAGAGAGAGCGTGACTGGGAGAAGAAGAGAGAGTATGTGTGTACATTTAAATTGACATTATTTAGCATGTGTATAAATGATCAACCTGCAGTACAGAGTCCCATTGTGATACAAGTGGTACTCTATCAATTACAGACAAGAACCTTTGAAAACATTTAAAAAGTTTGGAAAGGTTTATTTGGGGTTTTGTAGTTTGTCTTGCTGTTTTTGACCAGATTCAAAAACAAGGATTATTTCATGGTTAATATGCCACGTTAAGGGAGCAAAGGGCAAGCTTTAGGTTGGAGCAGTACGACTCCAAAGTTCTCCTGCTGGAGGCACGAAAGTGATGAACTCAGCCCATCAGAACCAAATCTCACCGTGGTGTTTGTGCTGTTGTTGTGTTGACGATATCAGGTGATGACACTGCCCGGCCTGCAGAGTGTGTGTGTTCCCACCCCGGCCTTCCTGCGTCTCTGGCAGCTAGAGGAGCGGAGGCCTGTGCGCATCCACAGAGGACAACAGCTCACACTCAGGTCACGCACACACACACACACACACACACACACACACACACACACACACACACACACACACACACACACACACACACACACACACACACACACACACACACACACACACACACACACACACCCCTCACGCATGCAAAATACAAATGTGAGTGAATATCAGCCAATGTTGTAGGTTCTGTTTGTTAAGTGTTTGTAAGTGTATTTTAACCTGTGCTGAATGCCCTCTTGGCTCTTGAAAAAAGAGATTTCAAATCTCTCTTTGTTATCTATCTGGATAAATAAAGGTTAAATAAATAGTAATACGCACACGCGTACCACACACATGCAAATACCACCAACTCAATCTTACATGCACACCGGCGCACACACACACACAGAGATACCGCACACATGCAAAATTTGAATGCGAGTGTGAAGCAGATCCCTGAGTAGGTAATCACTGTTGTTGGGTGCCAGGGTGCTGTCATGTTGTGATGGACTTGGTGGGTTACCGCAACATTACAACATACAATACACGCCGATCCAGCATCGCGATCCACTATCCAAAAGTAAATCTATTTCTGCCCCTGGAGAAGAATGCAATTGCCAATTGCATTTTTGGCCATTGCCGAAAGTGCTTCATCTCCAAAAGCATGCAGCGTCAACAGCTGTGTCCCTTGTTCTCTCCTCCCTTCAGGAAGCTGAAGGTGACTGGCGGTGCAGAGCTCTGTGTGCAGCGCCTGCTCAGCGAGGAGGACCTCGGGTAAGTCGCACCGCAGTGTCTAGGTGAGCCGCCGAGCCACAAGACGTCATAGATAACACCCCGTCAGGAATAACCAATAGGGTCGCAGGTCATTATCGAATACCTCAGAACACAAATCAATCATCCTTTCCTTCGCCCTGCACCTCCTCCATGACTTAATGCCACTTGTCCTCCATCTCCACCCCCTCCTCCTCCTCCTCCTCCACCCCCTCCTCCTCCACCCCTCCCCCCCCTCCCTCCACCTCCTCCTCCACCCCCTCCTCCTCCTCCTCCACCACCCCCTCCTCCTCCACCCCTCCCCCCCCTCCCTCCACCTCCTCCTCCACCCCCTCCTCCTCCTCCTCCTCCTCGGCCAGTCTGAAGGAGGTGTTACTGCGTGTCCAGATGGCGGTGCCGGGCGAGGGCCGCTACTACCCGGCGGAGGAGCTGGTGTGGAACGCCTCGCGGGACTCCTCCCCGGGCTCCCTGCGCTCCACGCTGGCGGCCCGCTACGGCCTGTCCCCCGACGCCCTGCTGCTGGCCAAGCAGCACCCGGACAAGCACGCCTGGGACGCCATCACCAGCTGGGTACACTTGACGGTTTAGGGAGGGTGGGAGGGAGTTGGGGTCAGGGGGGGGGGGGGGGGGGGTTGACGGTGCATGTTTGCATGGTTTTGCAATATAGAAACGTCCATGGATCCAGGGAAAGGAGGAGGAAAACTCGGTTGTTGGGATCGCAATGAAGGTGCGTTATTTTATTATGGAAGGTTGTCCATTGAGGTTGGACAGTGACTGTAAACTAGAGAGAGATAAATATGAGGGGAAAGCTTTAGTAAGGGCGATTTCCGTTTAGCACACCCTTGTTGACCCTGGCAAGAATGTGTTAGATTTAGCTTACAGTTGAAAGCCCCAAACTGGGCATTGTTGAGGGGGAGCTCACACCCCATTAGAGATCAAAGGGAACCTCTGGTCTTGTGTTGACAGAGCCAGCAGACGTCCAAGAGGAAAAAGAAGAAGAAGACAGAGTCCCTGCTCGGAGCGCCGTTCCACCTCAAAGATGGAGACATGATCGGAATCAAGGTACCGGGGAGGAAATCCAGAGCAACGCCTGTTCTCTTACAGGCTGTGTCTTATTGGAGCTGGTATTCTGTAATGTTAAATCTATTCCATCTGACCAACTGGGTAACATTGGAGCAGACTTTGAGCAAGAATTGAGTGACACTTAGCGTTTAGCTCCTCTTTCCGAAGAGACGACCTCCTGTTCTCAATTCCAATGCGTTGTCTACATTCCTGTATAACACATGATGCTGTGTGTTGTGTTGCTGCGGGGCAGAACCTGCTGGTTGACAGCAGCCGGGACTTCTGCACCCTCGAGGACCTGCAGGGCCAGCAGAGGCTGAGAGAGGAGGAGGAACAACGCAGGAAAGGGTGGGAACCGTCCTCCCTTTTGGCCTCTTGCATTCAGTTTACAACTCGTGTGGGGATAAAAAGGGATACGCCAAGACATCTGTACATTCTTGATATCCTGTCTTACCCAGGGTTGTCTTTATTCCAAGTTCATTATCATGCATCCCGAAGGGGAGTTCACTGGGTTCACATCCCCATTCTAGACGAACAATGATGAATTTGGAATTATAGAGCTAATCTGAATCTGGGAAAGACTAATCATTTGTAAATGCTAATTTACAGATTTCTCTTTTTTTTATGATTTAAAGATTAATGGAGGCATTTTGCAAAATCTCACCGTTAATCTCATTCCTAAATCTTTCATTGCAGAGGAGCGAGTTGTGCAGCGGGAGTGGAGAACAAGGCTTCCTGTAAGGGCAGAAGGCCCGAGGTGGCCCTGTCCATCAACGTTGGGACATTCCGGTAGCCCCGACTACCTGACGGATGTCAAAACAAATGACTCGTAATGCTACTACTTCTACTACTACCTGTAATATCATGCTTACTAGAAAAAGAGTATCTGGGACTTTCTACCCACAGGATTATCTCACTCAACCTCAATCTTGTGCCAAAAAAGATTGAATCTGTTTCCTTTCCAATACACATGGGTTTATCCCCTCCCAAAAAACTGAAATGGTCATCCGATTAGGGGACTTAGGGATTCTTAACGGAATTGTTTCTGTACAATCTGCTTTGCTGTGCGTTTTGATCTGCATTACGTCTATGCAACATCTCTGTTTCCGAAAGAGGCCATTTACCTTTTCTTTCTTTTTTTACTTACGACCTAAATTCTACTGTCTGCCGGTTGACTTACAAACAGTTTGATGCCATTTTATTTTCCATGAGTTCTACTGAAATCTGCATTTTCACTTTTTTTTTTGAGTAATGTGCCTGAAACATTAGCCACAGGGGATTTTTTTGTTTTTTTTATGCATTGGTCACTATATATCAGTACAATTATGAGTGTCATATTCACACTAGTGACCACTTAGCTTGGTAACCCTTTTTTTGTTCTTTTACTCTGGACTTAACAATTCTTGTTCTGTGGCTCTACTGTACTAACTCACGCCGGTCATGGAGTTTGACATTACCATGGAGAGGCTCATCAGTCTTCCCTACTCCACTCTACCTCTCTCTCTTTATCTCTACCTCTGCATCCCTACTCTTGGTCCATTTCTCTATTGCTGTTCAGGTGTTTATTTTGGCCTCTCCCGGTATTTAAACATTGAGCCACTTTTAGTAATTTGGCAATAAATGTGGAGTAACCCTTACGATATATAAATAATTGGCTGCTGTGCGGATAACCCCATTTGAACTATTTAACGGTTGGATGGAGTTGCAGTTAAATTTGAGGGATAGATGTAGGCTATATTTATTTCAAATCCCTTGACTGCGATCACTGACTGAAATCAAAGCAGAAAATCTAGACTTTAATATCATTCAGTTGTCTTTAAACTAAGATATAAGTTTGATTAACAAAAAATATGTTTAATAATAATAATAATACCTGGTAACTTTGGATGAATGCCTTTATCGGCCCTGTATCAGATTTATACTACATTTATGCTCAATGCTGTTTTTCGACCTACACTTGGAAAAATGGGATATTGAGGTAATTCAGTGCACAATTCTTTAAGTGTACATTGCATGCACCATTACCCGCATTTCAGGGAATAAATGTAATCCATTGATTCGTTATTTTAATTTACTTAGCCTATGACATGTCATGAACTACAGTTGAAAAGAAAAAAAAGGTTATTCGGGACTTTGTATCCTTTGGCACAAATGATTTTTTATTTCTCGTCTGGCATGAAGTGCCAAGTATTTAGCCTACTTGAGACTTAACTTTGCCAGTTTTGTTTGGAGGCGAATGCAGGGAAACGAGGTAATAACCTATTTTCGAAATAAACAGTATTGCCACGCAGGGTCATTTGCCATAGATAGGTCGGCAGGATTTTATGTCGAATTTGTTGTGTTAACGATTTATATATATACAATTAAATATATATCAAGATCTTATCTAACGTCGTCAATTGTCTCATTCAGAAATTATTCATTTGCAGTTTCTTAAGAGCGATCTGTGGGGGAAGTAAAGACCTGGCTATTAATTTATTTTATCATTAGCTTTGCCTTTTCATGCAATATGATAAAAAAAAGACCATTGCAGTAAATTGTCATTTAGAAATTACATGGACTATGTGAAATCTTAACATTGATGTGCATTGGCATATACCTCATGCATGCAATACATATCTAATGCAATCGCTATTTCTCACCAACCTTGCAACCAATCAATGGTCATCGTGTGACACGGGCCGTTGCAGCGACTGGCTGCGGCATATCTCCACCCACTTTACAGGGTTATATTTGCCGGCGAACTCTGCAAAGTGCAGTCCCTAGGGCGTCTATCTATAACATCAGCACTTCACCGTTATCTGAAGCGGACTTATCATATTGCCAAAATGGTTGATGCATTCTGTGCCACATGGAAATTGGTCGATAGTCAGAATTTTGACGAATACATGAAGGAACTTGGTAAGTTGCTCTTATTCTAATATTCAGGTTATTTTTGTATAATAAAGCAAAGAACATTAGTTATATATTTAACTTTGTTTCTGTTTTGTTTTTGTAACTTAAAAAAAAGGATTCGGGACTACTATCAATCTGGATTCTGTCTCCAATGTTGCAAAGTCTCAATCCCAATAGGAGCTGCTATATTTATATCAGCCCTAATTATTTCTTTCTTGACTAGGTGTTGGTTTCGCTACAAGGCAAGTTGGCAATGTGACCAAGCCCACCATTGTAATCAGTCACGAAGATGACAAAGTCGTGGTCAAGACCCAGAGCACCTTCAAGAACACCGAGGTCTCCGGCAAGTTGGGCGAGGAGTTTGACGAGACGACAGCTGACGACCGCAACGTTAAAGTAAGTTCAGTATGAGTTAGTTAGGGCGTTGTTTAGTAAGTTGGTAGCCTTCTTGATTTATTTTTACTCAAATCAAAGTCAAATGTACGTCAATTAAATAAACGAATACAAAGAACTACTACGCCCAGTCATCGATTGAGTAGAAACAGTCATTGTTCTTATTATTTATTTTTTAATGCGTGGCTCTGCTTTCAGTCTACCTTTACAATGGAGGGAGACAACCTCGTGCAAGTGCAGAAGTGGGATGGGAAGGAGACTAAGTTCGTCCGAGAACTCAAGGACGGGAAGATGGTGATGGTGAGTGAATTGCTGATGAGGCTACAGTCTTGTGTCCCGTTACAAAGGCCGACCCCTGCTGGGACAGTGGGTCATTGAGGACATTAGGCCATTGAGGCCACTGCATCAAGCCAATGCATCAATAAAATCATTGAGCATATAAAGGGATATTTGTTATTTATTTATTTATCTACGTACAGATAGCAAATAATGTATTTTCTCATTGAACTAGTTCTCAACATTCACATTTGACAACATTGCTTTTCTCTCTCAGACCCTGACTTTCGGGGGAATCCAGGCTACCCGCACATATGAGAAGGCATAAGATAGACTACCTCACAACCAGGGATGTCGCCCGAGCATGGGAAACCATCAACCAATTTGTTTTTGACTGTATGCAAAAATGTGCACCTGATTGTTTTTTTAACATGAAACAAATGTATTGGAAACTCATCTTTTTTGCTAGCAATCCATTAACATGTAATACTGTAATGTTTGTAAAGCTCTTTCAACCATGGTTATCAATAAATTACTTGTATTACTAAACACGTTTTTTTATCATTCTCAATGTTTGGTCAAAAGCTTCTTCTTTGAAAGAGCTGTCCTTTCCACCCGCCCACCCAAACCACGCCACCCCCGCCCCCCCCTCCGCCCCTCTTTTCATAAGAGTTTCTATGCCTTTCCACATTTGTAACCAACTTAAAGAAAGAACAAAGGGGCCCTCTGGGATTGGTTGGCCCTGGTGACAGCTGGGCTGACGGGCCTGGGCCCAGCCAGTCTTGGAGCAGCGAAGTGTATTGAACCCAGTAGCCGGGACCTTGGCCTGGAGTAACCTTCTAGAGAGCCATGGGTGGTTGTTTTACACAAAGAGGGGGGGGTGGGGGGGGAAGAGGGTCGAAAGCAGGGTCGATGATGTAAGCATCCTTGGGATAATCAGATTTGAATTGTGATGTCATTACTTCGAAGCAGCGTTCAATAGCTTGGACAAACGGTTCAAATTTGACAGGTGGCATGACACAGCAGATGTCAGGACGCTAAGCAGTAACGCAAGTTATGAAGATCGATAGGCAGCACAATGGTTCAGCAATAGCATTAAGCAGGAATGGGGTGTGAGTGGTTTACTGTGGTTTACTGTTAACCATATGCTGACGCTTCTTCAAATAATCTCTCTATAGGCCTGCTTATTGCTGAGTCCTGATACAAAGTGTAGCTATCCTGTGACATTGGACTATTGAGGTGCATAGAGCCAATGCATCAATCCAATTAAAGCACATATATAAAAGGAAATCTTTTATTTATTGATTTAGTTTTGTTCTTCAAATTAACATCATACACCATTGGACCAACAGTGTGTATATATTGTGGCTGGCATAGTTATTTCTGCTGCTCATTCTACTACTCATTTATAACAAGTTGTAAAATGTGGCCATTTTACATTTATTTTATTTTCCCCATAACTTACTGTCCTGTACTTACAGTATCTGGGATTAATAGAGAACATCTTATACTTTCTTTTGTGATTCACATGCTGTTTCATGAAGAGCGTTCAACCTAAACCGTTTTATGTAGTCTCATGCAGAGCCTATTTTCTACCACTGTTAAGACTTTTACTTCCATTCATTCTTCCCGGTATCTACTTGTTTTAGGGCCCAAGTCGCAGTGCTCCAGTGCTGCTATGCATGGTGTATTGAGCCTACGGAGCACCGAGACAACAAGTGATCCGTTATTCTCATTTCATTCTCCCGAGTTCCTGGCTGCTATTGAATAAAGACACGGCAGCAGGGGCGACGGCGGCACCAGCACAATACAACTATGGTAACTGGAGTGGAAGTTATTTGGCCATCGGCCCCACTGAATTAATGACCGAAAATATCCCAGTCTCCCGGTACCCTCCATTTCACTGCCAAATGATTTGCATTTGTAATTCACATGACAATGGGGGGCGTGAGAGAAACTTTTAGTCAAATAGAAATAGAAGAATATTTGTACTTGATATTCAACATTTTAACCACATGACACCGATTTATTTATAAAGGTTAATACAATTATGTCGTTTAAATGTCTGGTTGAGCAATTTCATCAGTGGTCAGGCCAATTCCCAGATGGACAGGGAGATTATCCTTTGTCTGGAAACTGTGTCAGTGTTAGTAGCTGACCTTGAGTAACCACTATCTCTGGCCTAATGAGGGAACCCAAAAGACTAGCCCTTTATCTGTGGCATATTCTCACTCTCTCTGGCAATATGCCAGAATCCCAAATAATGCATAGGAATAGTAAGTCATTATTGAAGTGCATTGAATCATGATAATGTGTTATAATGTGATTCAGCTATTAAAAATGTATACAATTAATAATTTAAACAGGCCACAGTCCGAACCATCTCACTAATATAATAGCAGGCCTGTCGCACCAGTTACTCATGTGCGCATGCGCCAAGCAGCCTGCAGCTCACACACACAAAGCAGGCGCAAACGCATACATACACCGCAAGAACGCACATACACACCGCATACACACACCGCACACACATGCGCACGAACATACATGGAAACGCACACACACACACGCGCGCACTCACCGCACATCAAGACAAATGCAGCGACACATACACGGAAGCGCACGCACACACACACACGCACGCGCACACACCGTACGTCAAGTCAAAGGCAGCGACACACTCGTTGAGCTAAGACGTTTTGTTTTTAAACATAACTGCTACACCATCAATAAACGCGCCCAGGTAAGAGCACGTACGCACACACCAAAGTGACACAATCGCCCAGGTAAGACGTTATGTTTTTAAACATAACGGCTCCGCCGTTGACAAACTCTCCCAGTTAACACGTTCTATCTATAGACTGTAGAAATTGCGATAATATAACCTTAAATTCAAACATCGCACCGACCGGCATATCAACACAAAAGTCACGTGATCTTAAAGAGACAATGTCCCTATAACACAGAACGAAAACATGTCATTGACACAGTATGGTGAATTATGTCTATAAGGTCCCCCACGAGACTACACTTTGTTGCTAAAATGTAATATTACTCCTCTCCTTGAGCCTCCCCAAATGTCTTGCGATATTGATATCCTCCCCTCCCCCTGCGGACTGTTTTAGTTGTTTTATTTTCCTCATGTTTTGTGTGTATGCTATTTGTGACTGTAGGCTACTGCTGCCTGTCTTGGCCAGGACACTGGAAGAGATGTTTAATCTCAATGATGATTATTATTTTCAACCAACCAATAGTAGTTGCCTTGCATTCTAAAATTTCAACATAATTTTCAGCTCTGAATAACAGTAAAAGCTATTTAACAATTGATTTGCATACATTTCCATTGAACTTTACCCTGTTAGCATAAATTGACTAATTCTATAAGGTAATCAAATGCTCACACACTAGCTGCTTTCAGACACGCGTGCATGGGCCGTATGTGTGAACAACATATCCTGACATTTGTACCCTGAAAATCTCCTGAATTATACTACCCCTGAGGTAGTATTTTCTCTGTAGGAAATGTAAATTACCTTATGTGTGAATGAGGAGTAGAAAGTCGGTATTTCTCACACAACTTCAGTGGGCATGTTGATGACGCTTCTGCATGTCATTTAGTGCCCCCCTAAATGATAATCAGCCTGTTGCCTTTTGTTCACTGAATGGTTAAAAAACATTTTAATGTTGCCACTGCTTTTAAGAGTCATTTGTGGAGAACGAATGTTATAAATGTTATGAATGTTGTAAAATTATAGGCAAAATGTTATAATATAATGCGCTCAGAAATTTGTTACATTATCGACTGGGGTTTCCACATTATTGCTATGGGTTTAATTACAAGAGGTTGAGCGCACGCAACGCACGTGCGGAAACTCTAGTTCCTTAATGGTTAGGAGGATACAATTCATACTGTATGTAGAATATTCAGACAGTGTTGGTAAACTATGAATTCTGTGATCAGTCAGGCGGATCTCAACATACAGGGAAAAAGATAAATGGTATTCTGAATATTTGTTTATATTTTGTAAACATATCAACAGTGATATTCTGATCATTCGGCAATTCATGTGTACTGGGAGCATGACTCTCAAACTAATTGCTTAAGCTTTAATACCATAAATCACATCGCTTAGATATTAACATGTGAGTGACAGTAAGAAGCTGAACATTGTTGATATTTATAGTATACTGTAGGAGCAGGAGCAGGTTACAAACAGTGAGCAGTGGGTGGCCTCTGCTCACTGTCCCCCCTCTCTCGGCCTCTCCTCTCTGTCTCTCCTCTCTCTGTCTCTCATCACCCTGTTCCTCCTCTCTCTGTGTTCTGTCTGCGAAACAAAGTATAACGAATAAATAAAGAAAAGCACACAGTGTCTTGTCAAGTATCACTTTAATAGCATTTTGAAGTTTGTAAAAAATCAGTGATTCTAACTTTGCTTTTTTTTTTTTTTTTTTTGCACTCACTTTGAGGTCAGGATCTTTTGCTGGCATTGGCAGGTAGAAGCTTGCTTTTTTGGCCTTTTAGAAATCGCCTTCTCACTGTTTGTCATCTCTCTTTTTCGCCTTTCTTTTCATCCTCTCTCTGTCTCCCATTCTCTTCTCTGGGTCTCTCCTCTCTATTTACTCTGTTCCTCCTCTCTCTGTCTCTCATTGTCCTCTATCTGTCTGTCCTCTATTTTCTCCGTTCCTCCTCTCTCTATCGCCCTGTCGGTTTCTCCTCTCTCTGTTCCTCCTCTCTCTGTTCCCCCTCTCTCTATTCCTCCTCTCTGATCCTCCTCTGTCTGTCTCTCACTCTCTTCTCTCTATTTCTCCTTGCTCTGTTCATCCTCTGCTCTGTCTGCAAAACAAGGTTGAAAATGCCGAAAGGGATCTTCAGCACACCGTATCGTGTAAAGTATCACTTTATAAGCATTTTAAAGTTTGTAACAAATCAGAGTGATTCTAACTTTTCTTATCCTTTTGCTGGCATCGGCAGGAAGAGGCTTGCTTTTTTAGACGTTTTAGAAATCACAGTCTATCCATTTGATCGGAATCTGGACACACTAGTCAACCTTTGACGGATTGAGCTGGCTAGCAAGAGCAAGCCCCATTCTACTAGCCTGGGAACCAGATGAATCTCACAAGCTCATGTTTAATTTTCTCACCAGCTAAGGCAGGGGCGTTGCTAGACCTAGAGTTTTACTGGGGCAAAGGCCCCCAACTGCCAACATTTTTTTTTTTACGTGTGCACAATATGAAATAGATCGATACAGAAGGGTATGTACAAGCTTCAAAATCATTGTCACTGTCATATTGTAGGCTATATTAAAGCACTGGTAAAGGTAAAGACGCAAAGATGGATTCATGAGTACCGTACAATTATATTTATTTAAACACATACACATCTCAAAGATTTACAAATAAGGTAACTGACAAATAAACAAAAAGTCTCTTTATGACCTTCACCTCTTTATCAGGAGAAGTCTACACATCTATATTTATTTAGAAGCTGTGTGGAAACAGCATCATTTTGCCAGAACGACATGTACTAAAAAGGCAAGAAACAAGGTTTAAAACTAATAGAATTTCTGACTTAAGGTGAGGTGGCTCATTGCCACCAATCAACCTGGAAAATGTTATAGAACCATCAAAGCTCTTAAATTAAACTAAATAAGGCCATACACTACTGCATAGAGCCTTTTTTAATGATTATTTTTTCACTATTAAGCTGTATCGCCGCGCCTTCATGGTGGCAAAGCGGTCAATAACGTGGCTTTGACTCACTTTGCATAGTTGCTCCTTTTCAATGGACAAAAGAGAAAGTTGGTGAAGCCTTCCTTGCCCCATGGTTGACCTAAGCCAGGTGTGGAGCCTTCTCGACACACTGAAAGATCGCTCTCAACTACAACTGTTTACAGGAATTGTGAGTGCAATGATCTGAATTATCTGTGTCAGTGTTGGGAACATTGTTGGATCCATATATGTTAAAAACACCCTGTATATCCATCATTTCCTTTTTTGTGTTAAGGAAGTTTTTGTCCACTAAAACTTCCTCAAGTTTTGAAGACAGACAATTTTTCATTCATTATTCATTTTCCGCGTGTGCGTGCACGCATGGTGTGTGTGTGTGTGTGTGTGTGTGTGTGTGTGTGTGTGTGTGTGTGTGTGTGTGTGTGTGTGTGTGTGTGTGTGTGTGTGTGTGTGTGTGTGTGTGTGTGTGTGTGTGTGTGCTATAAAACTACAGGCTACAGACGCTCAGTATTGAAAAACTGGTGCTAATTATGTGGGCAACATTCTTTAACAGCAATCAAGTTGTCATTGTTTGTGTCAAACAAGTTGTGAATTTGTTGTAACGTTAAAAAAGGAGATGACTTACTCTGGGCTGTTTCCAGCTCCCGTGGTTTCCAACGAAACATGATCAACAAAAAAACAAGGAATTGAAAGCTACTTACAATATGCCTAGGTTACAATAATTTCCCCTGATGGCAGCAATGTTCCACTTTCAGCTGGAATTCACGGTAGGCCTACATCAAAACCACGTGTCTTCTTTAGATTTCAGTTCCCTTTATTTATTCACACAGTTCAGCAGCGGCATTTATTCAGAATCAGAGCCCAAATTAAAGCTGCATTTAGGGCGACTATCACTACCCAGCAGAAAAATAGATGCACTATAAATGGTTTTGTAGGCCTATAGCAGTCACGAACATGAGCATAGTTGTGGAAATGCTGGTGTTAGAAAACAAAGTTGACGGGAATTAAAGTGCTGCAAATCTAGCATTAAAGGTTAATTTAAGAAGCTTCTCACCAGTCATTTGTCGCCTGGTCGCAGTGTCGAGTTTTTTTTAAAGTAGTTCACTAGTCGTAGCGTGCAAATAAATTGCAGTGTCAGAATGCAAATTAAAGCGCTACTACTAGCAAACTAGTTTCAGCGTGACTGGAGAGAACTTCCTTAAATTAACCTTTAATGCTAGATTTGCATCAACGCTATTGTGTGAATTAGTATGGTTCTCTTCCATGGAAGCCGGAAGTGGGAGATTCCTTATTTTTTTTACCATTATTGTTTTATTAAAAAATTTCTCCTACAGGGGATTGATAAAGTTCTATCTAGACTATTGAACAGAAAGAAACACTTGGTCATACTTTACACACTTTACCACTGAAACATTCAGAAGAGTCACGTGGACGAATCCGTAAATAACTGATTTTTTTCATTGGTTGTTGCGTTAAATCTTACCCAGATACAATAGGGCTATTTTCTGATTGGCTTTTATGTAGCCCCTTTCGTTTTTTGATTGGCTGGTAAGAGGCAGGCTCGACTGAAGACTCCCGAGGCAGCAGGAGATGTACTTGATGAATCCTGCCGATTCCATAGCGAGTGCGGCGCTTCTGCAGATTAATTTAATAATGATCAATGGAATTTTACTGGGGCACTGGAGACTTTTACTGGGGCACGTGCCCCAGTAAAAAGGGGCTGACGACGCCTCTGAGCTAAGGTCTGGCTCGCCACCCGTGCAAAGGATTTCAGGCCGGTACGGCATAGACCGACCAATCGCAACCGTTTATCTAATATGAGTGAGGATCATCCGATGACGGTGCAGAGGAGTGGCGAAAAGGCATTTTCAATTGAACAAACTGGACAGTCTAATTTCTCTGAAAGAAGAACAACACACTGCACTTAAAGCTTTTGTTGAGAAGAAATGTGTTTTCTCAGCACTCAGTGCTGCATCACCGATTTTGTTGCTATGATTGGTTGAAGGCTTATCCAATTGAGTCCAGAGGCCTTTTGGTCTGCGCCTGTTGGTGATGTGACGTTCCAGTCCAATTTCAGTTTCCAATTCGTCCGGCGATGCCTGCCTACCATTCTATATGGAAGAAAACCAATGCCATAATGTTCTGGATTCAAACTATGAGCTTTGTATATGGAATTGTGAAGTGACACTTTGTGTCTGCCTTGTGTATGAAAAGTGCTATATCAATAAAGTTGCTCTGCCTTGACATAACTCACTTTTTTCTGTAGTATAATGAAACCTCACTGTTCTGGCATCAGATGCCCAGCACATATGGCAAACATATGACCAGCTGACCAATCAGAGAAGACCTTTCGGGAGGGGACCGTTTTTTTTTTTTTTTCTTACACTAAATCATGTAAACTTATACTAATAGTAACCGTTATTTAAATGATTAACCACCAAAAGTGAAATTTTCACCTCAACCATCACTCAACACTCAAAAAATGCAAGGCAATGTGACTGGTTTTGATACTTTGATGCAAAAAAATTCTCTACTGGGTAAACTCAAAAATCTTCTTTCCGATTTCTTTTGCCAAGGACAAATAAGGCTACAACTTTTAAGAATTGTAGCCTGCAAATGTAAACCTAGTTCATAATGGTTTCAGCAACATTTCATGATTTCCAAGTTGGTCCTCTCGTCTTCTTTGTGAATTATTCACGAGAACAGACTAATAATGCACTATGTCCACAGGCTGAGATCTCTTTTTCCAGACAACATATGGACTTAAAGAGCCATTATGTAAACAACAGCTGTTACAGGCTTAATGACTGGAACAAGACCATTTAAGTTGCTTTAAAATCATAGTGTATCCACACCAGTGGATGAGTCAGCTAACACAAATATATTTCAATGAGGCATACAGGTTTCCAGTCAGTCAGTGGATCAAGTATCGATTTCTTTCTGAATTCACAGCATTTGGCTCTATGAATGAATAGCTGTATTGCACAGCCAACATTAATTTAATTATCGTTTCAAATATGTCCCATCACCATTCCGTTATCAGAAGAATGACTGATACAGTTGTTCAGGTGGTATTTGTGTGTCTGGCTCATTTTATGTAATGTATATAATGTATTATTTTACATTACATACAGTTGACCACCCCTCAGATCTCCATCTGCCATTTTAGCTCTCCAATGACGCCATCTACTGTTGCCACAACTACATTGCTTCACTCGATTTTCACAGCATATTTAAGTTGTTTCACATTAAATTCTGCACAAACAAAAGGTACTTGCATTTGTATTTATTTGTGACAAAGACTTTTATGCATACATTATAGTTAAAGTCATATGGTAGAGTTGTACGGTCAATTCTTGACCATATAACTCTTTCCTAATTTGTACGCTCAAGTAGATTATGATAGGGATTTTATCACTCAAATCTCAAGGATCAGGTTGCAGAAAATACTGTATACATTAGGGTCCATTAATTTAACTATTTACAAAGTGAGTTCTAAAGAGACAATACATTTTTGTCGTTGTTTAACATGTCAGGGACCCATTTTTTAATTCTAGCCCTAATTAGAAATTATATAAATCAAATCACCAGGTGTGACATCACCTAAAACATTCACCACACCATGCACGGTTCATGGACTGCTCTAACGATTCAGGATCTCCAGAATTCATCTTGCAGTTTAAACTTTCTTCAGGGTCTAGCCAACTGAATTGATTAATCATGTAGCCATATAATAAATTACATCAGTCACTCAACAATCTGATGCAATGCAATCATGTGAATCGTTTTTAGATCAACACTCAGATCACACTTTGTCAAAGGAACTAGGAGATACATAACCATTTGTTATCCTTGGAAAATCTCAAAAGATAGGCCACAACTTGTATCCCTAGCTCCTAATGAGGTTGAGTGAGCAAAACATATCAGAATCAATAACATTTCACAGTACTGAAAGAGAAGGACTAAATTGTTCCTCTCATCGTTTTTGTGAATAATTCAAGATAGCATACTAAAGATTATAATGCACCATTTTCCCGGGCTGAGACCCTGGTCTTCTCTTTCAGAAAACAGGATTTAAAGAGCAATTATGGAAACAACATATCTAACCAAATAAATGATGGCACAAGAAAATGTAAGTTGCTTAATATAACTTAAAGTGCATCCACACCAGTGGATGATTTAGTTAAATAGCCTAAATATAATTTTAACGAGGCATGCAGGTTTTCGGGCCGGTTGTCAATCAAGCATCAATTTCTTTCTGAGATTTAAAAAAAGACACGCCTTAAACCGACCTCATATACATTTAGTTATGTCCTGATGCTATATCTTCAGTAAATGTATGCTTGCAATTCAACAGTGCAATAATGTTATTTAAATACTATCTATCTATGTTCAATTATGTATAATATACTATTTAATTTTGTTCAGCAGAGCTTTCTTTAGGTTATGTACCTATTAGCAATATCATAAAATAACACTTTAGGCTTTACTGTACAAGAGCAGCTTCCATTCCAGAAAGTTTTATCATCATTTCTGAACAAAACCATTGTCAATTGATCTAAAAAGGTGCTGAATTTTTATAAATGTTACAAATGGTAAGTCACTGATAACATTTGGTCTTGCAAAGAATAGATGTAAGTTACAGCAAAAAAATATCTTGACACCTAGCTTCAAATTTGTCCCGTTGTAAATTACCATTTAACAAGGTTGCTAAATACATGATTGCAAACCAGTGCAGATATAAATACTCAGTTACATAGAAGTAAGAGAAGCACCAAATCCCAAAACATCCATCACATAAGTTGACCCTCTTCGAAGAATTTTTAGAACATTAAATCATACCTTCATGGTAGTTGCTCAAATAAACAGTGAAGAATATCTACAATTCAATTCAGAAGTGAATCAACATTAACCAACATTAGGTCTACAATGCTGTTCAACTTATGACTGATACACAGTCATTCAGGTAGTATTGGTGGGTCTGTGGAATACAAACATCGCTATGTTATATATAAACTTTCACTGCTTTTGTGAAATATTTTACATAGGATCAATTTGTACACTGAACTGTCCACACCTCAGTTCTGCATCTGCCAAGTGAGCTCTCGTAGAAACAGTGCATGGTCATTCCCTTTCAGTCCAAAATAAATATAAAACAGAAGTCTGGAAGTAGGAGGGATACAAAAGATAATATTCTCTTTTTACAAATTTTTCCATTGAATGTTCTATATACTGGTTAAGAGGACATAGAAGACGGTTTGAATATAATATGGCTATTCAAGCACCAACATGAATGAATATTTACAATAATGGAATTATCAATAACTAAAATAACTGCTTATTTGGCGTAACAATAAGAGCAAGGACAGCATTTAAAACTGTCAATGCTGTCTATAAAAGTTATAAAAGAAAATATTAATACTTAAAATATTAACATTTACACTTAAAAACGATTAACACTTAAGTGTTAATAGTACTAAAACAGGAACACTGCCACATTTTCAAGTTAATAAATAACTACCACTTGATCTTGATGTGGTAGGCCTATATCTCTGTACCCAGTTACCCTATGCAATAGATATTAAGCTTAGATATTAAGGTCAACAAGTAACCTAAGTAATAAAATAAACAAATTTGCACGTGTCCCATTCTAAAAAAAAAAGCTCAACAAACAGCGTTTACCATTTATAACAATTGTTGAAATTTAAAATAATGGATATACAAATTATATAAGAAGAGTAATTGGAAAACAATGAGAAATAAAGAAGGGAATGACACAGGTCTGCATTTGCTACGAGAGCTCAATTGACACTGGAAAAATATAGAACTGTCTCGTCACTTGACGTAAACTGTCACCTGTTGTCTTGTGGTCTTTCCTAAACAACTTTGGGTGACTATAAGCTGTGTTACAACAGCGGTGGTCATGACTTCGCCTCGACACTAGTAAACATACAACTCATCGACCTGTAAACCTCTCGATCAACAGTGGACCTCTTGTTCCGATAAGTTGGTTGTTGTGTGTTGAGCATGTCCGGTTTCTCCTGAATCTCCCAGGCAGGTCCGGGGTCTCACATCTGCAGTGGCGAGAAGGCGTAGAAAGGAAACTGGGCTTCGTCCTCGTCCACGAAGAAGCACTGGAAATAGGGCTCATCTAAAAGAAGACATCAAAATGGCATTGGAGTAAGTTGTGTTTCGGAAGGGTTAGGGAAAGGAAGAGAGAACATACATTTTCATCAGCACTCCACATTGCCACATTTTCCAAATGTAAAATATATTTCGACGTACCTTCCAGTAGGTAGTCGTCTGTTGAAGACTGTTCTACTGTGGGGATGAAAACACATAATGATGATTACAATTTAGAAAATAAGGATTTTTTTGCATCACTAGACTCATGCTTTGGCATCATCCACTGCATAGCTAGACTCAATCACTCAACCAATACCCTTTGCTTTCTCTTCTTTTGCAGTCTTCTTCTCAACAGATTTTCCTGAAAAAAAAACGTACTGTGAAGTTTCTGTGAAGTAATATAAACGAAGTCGCTGAGTGAGGCAAATACCAAAGCAACATACCCTTGGTCGCTGTCTTTTGTTTCTCCTTAAGACGCCTTTCCTCTGTAAAATAAACAAAATGAAAATATAAACTAAGCCAACTGTATTCAGGCAATAAAAGTGTCACTTAATTGTACCTATGTTATCACAGACTATATTAACATATATCAACATACTTTGCAAAAGTCTGTTCCTCACATGGCACTATGGCAGGTTTGACCTTTTCCTTTGAAATGCTATAGGCTCTATTATCGAAAGATATATACGCATTGCCTAGGAATTTACCTGCACAAGCACAGCAATATCTAAGATTTGCTGTGGGCTTAGAGGCAGGTTGAAACTCACACTTTGGTATAGGATATAATCCAGGCCTTATTTAAGATATATTGTTGGTCATCTTGTGTAAATTAAATAAATATACCTATTCTAATATATTCTAAAATATTATTTCTGCCTTCACAAATAATAAGCTGGGTGTGGAAATACATCACAATGCATGTGTTGACAATCTAATTACACTGTTACTAAAAACAGGTTAATGTAAGGCTATGTGCTTCCAATGTATTGTAAGCACCAACGCTTTCTTTCTTAGTCCACAGACAGCCACCTGCCTATACATGTTCCATGCCTGCAGCCTATATGCTGAATTAAACTAAAGCAGAAAAAAACAAGGTTTCAAATAAACCAAACCCAAAGAAATAATCATGCTGAGACAGCTGTTTGTTCACGGTGAAGGAAGTTGATCATTGGATGGAATACTGAATGCATAGTGGGGAATTTCACATTGAAACAGTGGAGCGCATATCAATGGATAGTCTTGACCAAACACTGCACACTTAGATTATTCACTTACTAATTTTATATCATTACATTTAAGTCACTGCTACTCTTCTTGGCTGCCATTGGTTTGGCCCATCGTTTTAAAGCTGTAGGTTAACGCCTGTTACTAAAACCCACTACATTTCGTTTTCTCCCTAATGTCAACTAAACTAGCTATATTTTGTACCTATTTTATAGTGTACAGGGTGTGTTTTATTAGGAACTGAAACTCTACTGTCAATCTAAAACAACCTAACAGTCTGATCCAAAAATAATAAAGATACAATAAATTATATTTCACATGCACTTTATATGTTTTTTTCTTTACCTTTCTTTGTAGTAGTCTTCCTTTTCGGTTTTTCGTCCCCTATTTCAATATAACACGGATGCATAATTGATATTTATTTTACAACACACACACACACACACACACACACACACACACACACACACACACACACACACACACACACACACACACACACACACACACACACACACACACACACACACACACACACACACACACACACACACACACACACACACAAACATATTGATCATCAACCAACTGAACAAATAAACCGCTGGCAGGATAGTACTACCTGTGTATTTCCTTGCTGCTGGGGGTATGGCCCTCTTTGGTGCTTCTATGTAATGAGATACAAACACAGAAACTCCAAAATATTAATATATAATATCATACCAATCCATTACATATACCACATCCATTACAAATATGAACAATAGAAGAGCCCATCAAGGAATGAAAGTGAATATAATTCAACGTAATGGGATCCAGTTTTACAACCGTAATTTAAGTCACCATGAAAAAGGTTATCTCTAGCATAGTGAAGTTATAAATATTTTCAAGGAAATCCTCGAAAATGTAAAATGTTTGAGCAAAAACATTAACATATTGGAATGGTTTGATAATTTTGTTGTGTGATTTAGTTCATATTATTATAATGAGTTAATGGAGAATTTCCGATGATACAGATTACGGCATACCAGTTGCACTCACTAGTAAATCGTTATAGTGTTTCTTTTGAATTAATCTGGAAACAACACAGATACAATAAAAATTCTAGAATATTAAAATGACACATTCAAAACAATCCAGGAAGACACCTATTTTCATCTAATAGTTCTAATCAGGTGTAGTTTTTCAAAAGATCATATCACGCCTAGCCGCATCATCAAATCATTACTATGATACAAAGGACATACAAATAAATACAAATGGTTACACACTAAGGACCGTCCAAATTCTACTGAAGTATGGTCCATAGAAAATATAAAAATACCCAGGAAACCCAATTTACCTTTTTTCAATTGCATAGCCTTCATCCGCTCCTTTTCTAGAGTGGCATTTTTGCGCAGATAATCAACCTCTGTCAATATAGAAAATATTTTTTCAAGTTTTTACCTAAGTTTAGGTTGGGTTTAAAGGTATATTGTAGAGTAGGTCTTCTTTTAGATGGATAATGCCGAGATGTAGCTCGGTTTTTCACAAGGAGATACAAACAAATACAAAAACTGTCCAATCAAATGTCTCTCACTTACCTATCTTTGATGCCATTGATTTGGACTTTTCCTTCACAACCCCAGTTTCTAAAATAAGCATGTAACACATTTGTCTTGTTTTCAAGTCAACACCTCTGGATATAGCTGGATATATACTTTAATGATATAATGCAATTATTTTATGATATAATGCAATTATGCAATTATCAAATTGTCTAGATAAATTAAGGTGCCATATCTTTCATTGCTGGTGCGGCTTTCCTTTACATAACATTTCATTTAATTGTGTTGAAAGTGTACAAATATGTATACGTCAACTATAAAGTTGTTTTCACACACTAACCTTTTGTGGGGATGGCTGATTTGGACTTTTCTTTCTCTGCTTAAATAAACCATATGATGAATCATGATCATTTTGTCATATCATGGTCATTTTATCTTTAATTTAGTACTGTAAACTGCTTACATATAGCTCCTTTATAGCAAAAATCATACCTTTCTTCAAAGAAGCTGTATTCTCTTTGTCAGCTTCAGCATCTTAAAAAATGTAAAATGTTGTGAACAACAGTGATGCATTAAAAAATTGAAATGTCAATTTTTTTGACATTTTTTTTTGACACCATTTAAGACAATAATTACCTTTCTTTGTATGAGCAGGTTTGGATTTGTCTTTGGTGAGCTCAGCATCTAAAAATAAAATTATTGTGTTTTAATTCTGACATGAATACTTAAAAATCTGTGTCTCTATATAAGAAACTGTACATTAAATTAACAGAAAGAAACATTTGATAAATGTTATGTATTAGCAGGGAATGGATCTAAATAATAACTAAGGCCCCGTTCACACAAAGCCGATTTCATGGCGAAACCGCAAAGGTCTTGTACGGTTCGGCCTTCCGTACACACAAAGCCGGCGAATCCGCTGACCGAAACCGCAAACTTCTGAAACCACCCTCGGAGGTGGTTTCAAATCTACCCGGTTTCTTTTTGGATTCGTGTGTACGCCTGAAACCGACTGAAACCGCAAACCATGACGTCATCGCCCCACCCCTCGACCTCCTAGCCAATGGCTCTTAAGCCCGCGGAGTCTCAAAAATCACATGCGAGCATGCGCATAAGGGCAGCCTTTATGCGCATGCTCGCCTCTTCTTCTTATTTCATTTATTCTGGATTTCTGTACCAGAAGCGGCGCCCCTTATGGGCCTGGAATGTGTACTACAGCGTTTCTACAGATCTACCCGGTTTCGCTTGGCTTTGTCTTTACGGAGATACTTCGAAACCGGATAGATCGAAACCGTAACGGTTTCGCCCGGTTCGGCTTCGTTTGAACGGGGCCTAAGCCTCACACCTCCAGCTTCACCAACTGAGCCTGAAGTTCAGCACCTTACCTTTCTTAGATAGCTTGGCTTTGTGTTTAAGTTCTTCTGGCTCCATGGCACTCTCCACTTCTATGAACCAATGACAGTATTAAGGTATATTACAAAGCTATTGTAGGAATTATACTCGGTTTACAAGGCGAAAATAAGTGAATATGAAACTTGAGTACTTTAAACTGAAGTAAAAAGACAGTAGGTTTGACCTTGATTCTTTGACAATTCGGATCTTCAATAAGAAGATATTCACTCAAAGTTGAATTGTTCTGGTGTAACATAAATGAGTGATGCCACAGCATTGCTTGGCTTTTAAAATGAAAGGACTTTAAGTAATACCATGTTTTGTTTGTGGGGGTGGCGGATTAACTTTTCGAGTCTAGTGGGTGACAAGTTTTGAAAAAATACAGTCCTCAATTTGGCAGCCTTTTGAAACCATTACAGATTAACCAAATAAAGTATTCAATTTAGAGGAGCATTAAACAATTTAGTTTTAAAAGGGTGCATAGTTTCAGAGACTCCTTTGCAAGAGCTTTGCAGACATGCTGACTTGGCACCATCTAAAGAATAAATTTAATCAGAGATGGAAACATTTGCTGTAGCTGTTTATGATAACTATTTTGAATCAGATCAGCCTCCGGCATTAAGGTACAAGCTGTTAGCTGTGTGTATTTATCTTGTACCTGTTTTTGTAACATTAAGGTGAGACTTTTTAGGGGCAGCGACTGCTTCCTCTGTGTCAGCTTTGACCATCTTGATCGTCTTCTTCAGTCCATCTTCTGCAAATGAAACCAACTTGTCATTAATAATAATAAAAAGCTTCAAAGTAATTGAACGCATATTCCGTGATACAATTCCGTTTACAATTAACGTAATTATTTTAAATATTCTTTGAAAATATTGCAACATAAAAAGCAGCAAGGTTATAGACCAAAAGGTTGATTGTGAAGTCCCTATTACCCCACCTGTTTTTGTAACATTGAGATGCTCCTTTATAATTCTGGTCTCCCTGACAACCCGAATCATCTTTGGAGACTTCTTGGGTTCATCGTCTAAATTAAAAAGCGGTGAAAGCATTACATGAAAAAAATTAATTGATATTAGCAATCGTATGGATTTTGGATTTTTTGAACATACCATAAAAATGTTCTGTGTCATTTGGTAATTTATTCAAAGTGTAATGCAACACCACAAGAGCATTAATTATATGACCCTACCATTTCAGACCTACCTGTCTTAGTGACTGGTTTTTTGAGAAGACCTGGTTTTATTGATTTCTCCTCTGCCTTAGCAATCCTCTTGAGTTGGATTGCCATTTTAGAGGACTTTGTTGCTACTGCCACATCTTTGGTAGGCTTTTCCGCCTCCTTTTTGGAAAGTTTCTTTGGTGTCTTTTCGTCTTTGATTTCTTCTTTAGGTGGTTTCTT
Organism: Gadus chalcogrammus; assembly: GCF_026213295.1. Lineage (NCBI taxonomy): Eukaryota > Metazoa > Chordata > Actinopteri > Gadiformes > Gadidae > Gadus > Gadus chalcogrammus. The sequence goes on from NC_079416.1 coordinate 16,286,945, forward strand.
GGTTGGTTCTTGCTCTTTTGGTTTCTTCACCTGCATTTCCACCTTCAACACCTTCTCTGTCTTGGTTTCTTCTTTAGATGGTTTTGATGGTTCTTGTTCTTTAGATTTCTTCACTGGTTTTGCATCCAACGTTGAAACCTTCTCTATCTTAATTTCTTCTTTAGGTGGTTTTGTTGGTTCTTGTTCTTTAGGTTTCTTTACTGTTTTTTTGTCCTTTGAAACCTTTTCTGTTTTGATTTCTTCTTTAATTGGTTTTGTTTGTTTTTGTTCTTTGGGTTGTTTTTTCACTGGTTTTTCCTCCTTTGAAACCTTATCTGTTTTTATTTCTTTAGGTGGTTTTGTTGGTTCCAGTTCTTTAGGTTTCTTCACCTGTATTTCCAACTTTGAAACCTTCTCTGTCTTGATTTCTTCTTTAACTGGTTTTGTTGGTTCCTGTTCTTTAGGTTTCTTCACTGTTTTTTCCATCTTTGAAACCTTCTCTGTCTTGATTTCTTCTTTAACTGGTTGTGTTGGTTCTGGTTCTTTAAATGTCTTCACTGGTTTTTCCTCCTTTGAGACATTCTCTGTCTTGATTTCTTCTTTAATTGGTTTTGTTGGTTCTTGTTCTTTAGGTTTCTTCACAGTTTTTTCGATCTTTGAAACCTTCTCTGTCTTGATTACTTTAAGTGGTTTTGTTGGTTCTTGTTCTTTAGGTTTCTTCACCTGTATTTCTAACTTTGAAACGTTCTCTGTTTTGATTTCTTCTTTAGGTGGTTTTGTTGGATCTTCTTTAGGTGGTTTTGTTGGATCTTCTATAGGTTTCTTCACAGATTTTTTCTCCTTTGAGACCATCTCTTTCTTGATTTCTTCTTTAAGGGGTTTTGTTGGTTCGTGTTCTTTGTGTTTCTTCACTGTTTTTTCCGCCTTTGAAAACCTCTCTGTCTTGATTTCTTCTTTAATTGGTTTTGCTGGTTCTTGTTCTTTAGATTTCTTCACCTGTATTTCCAACTTTGAAACCTTCTCTGTTTTGATTTCTTCTTTCTGTGGTTTTATTGGTTCTTGTTCTGTAGACTTCTTCACAGTTTTTTCCAACTTTGAAACCTTCTCTGTTTTGATTTCTTCTTTAGTTGGTTTTGTTGGTTCTTGTTCTTTGGGTTGTTTTTTCACAGGTTTTTCCTCCTTTGAAACCTTCTCTGTTTTTATTTCTTTAGGTGGTTCTGTTGGTTCCTGTTCTTTAGGTTTCTTCACTTGTATTTCCAACTTTGAAACCTTCTCTGTCTTGATTTCTTCTTTAACTGGTTTTGTTGATTCCTGTTCTTTAGGTTTCTTCACTGGTTTTTCCTCCTTTGAGACCTCCTCTGTCTTGATTTCTTCTTTAATTGGTTTTGTTGGTTCGTATTCTTCGTGTTTCTTCACTGGTTTTTCCTTCTTTGAGACCTTCTCTGTCTTGATTTCTTCTTTAATTGGTTTTGTTGGTTCCTGTTCTTGAGGTTTCTTCACAGTTTTTTCCATCTTTGAAACCTTCTCTGTCTTGATTTCTTTAAGTGGTTTTGTTGGTTCTTGTTCTTTGGGTTTCTTCACCTGTATTTCTAACTTTGAAACATTCTCTGTTTTGATATCTTCTTTAGGTGGTTTTGTTGGTTCTTCTTTAGGTTTCTTCACAGATTTATTCTCCTTTGAAACCATCTCTTTCTTGATTTCTTCTTTAAGTGGTTTTGCTGGTTCTTGTTCTTTGGGTTTCTTCACCTGTATTTCCAACTTTGAAACCTTCTCTGTGTTGACTTCTTCTTTAAGTGGTCTTGCTGGTTCTTGTTCTTTAGATTTCTTCACCTGTATTTCCAACTTTGAAACCTTCTCTGTTTTGATTTCTTCTTTCTGTGGTTTTATTGGTTCTTGTTCTGTAGACGTCTTCACAGTTTTTTCCATCTTTGAAACCTTCTCTGTTTTTATTTCTTTAGGTGGTTCTGTTGGTTCCTGTTCTTTAGGTTTCTTCACCTGTATTTCCAACTTTGAAACCTTCTCTGTCTTGATTTCTTCCTTAAGTGGTTTTGTTTGTTCAAGTTCTTTAGATTTCTTCACAGTTTTTTCGTCCTTTGAAACCTTCTCTGTTTTTATTTCTTCTTTAGGTGGTTTTGTTGGTTCCTGTTCTTTAGGTTTCTTCACTGGTTTTTCTTCCTTTGAAACCTTCTCAGTTTGGATTACTTCAGATGGTTTTGTTGGTTCTTGTTCTTTGGGTTTCTTCACTGGTTTTTCCTCCTTTGAAACCTTCTCTGTTTTGATTTCTTCTTTAAGTGGTTTAGCTGGTTCTTGTTCTTTGGGTTGTTTTTTCACCGTTTTTTCCTCCTTTGAAACCTTCTCTGTTTTTATTTCTTTAGGTGGTTTTGTTGGTTCCTGTTCTTTAGATTTCTTCACAGTTTTTTCGTCCTTTGAAACCTTCTCTGTTTTTATTTCTTCTTTAGGTGGTTTTGTTGGTTCCTGTTCTTTAGGTTTCTTCACTGGTTTTTCTTCCTTTGAAACCTTCTCAGTTTGGATTACTTCAGATGGTTTTGTTGGTTCTTGTTCTTTGGGTTTCTTCACTGGTTTTTCCTCCTTTGAAACCTTCTCTGTTTTGATTTCTTCTTTAAGTGGTTTAGCTGGTTCTTGTTCTTTGGGTTGTTTTTTCACCGTTTTTTCCTCCTTTGAAACCTTCTCTGTTTTTATTTCTTTAGGTGGTTTTGTTGGTTCCTGTTCTTTAGGTTTCTTCACCTGTATTTCCAACTTTGAAACCTTCTCTGTTTTGATTTCTTCTTTAACTGGTTTTGTTGGTTCTTGTGCTTTAAATTTCTTCACTGTTTTTTCCTCCTTTGAGACCTTCTCTGTCTTGATTTCTTCTTTAATTGGTTTTGTTGGTTCCTGTTCTTTAGGTTTCTTCACCTGTATTTCCAACTTTGAAACCTTCTCTGCCTTGATTTCTTCTTTAAGTGGTTTTGTTTGTTCAAGTTCTTTAGATTTCTTCACAGTTTTTTCGACCTTTGAAACCTTCTCTGTTTTGATTTCTTCTTTCTGTGGTTTTATTGGTTCTTGTTCTGTAGACTTCTTCACAGTTTTTTCCATCTTTGAAACCTTCTCTGTTTTGATTTCTTCTTTAGGTGGTTTTGTTGGTTCCTGTTCTTTAGGTTTCTTCACTACTTTCTCATCCTTTGAAACCTTCTCTTTCTTGATTTCTTCTTTAGGTGGTAGAGTTGGTTCTTGTTCTTTATGTTTCTTCACCTGTATTTCCAATTTCGAAGCCTTCTCTTTCTTGATTTGTTCTTTAAGTGGTTTTGTTGGTTCCTGTTCTTTGGGTTTCTTCACTGGTTTTTCCTCCTTTGAAACCTTCTCTGTTTTGATTTCTTCTTTAACTGGTTTTGTTGGTTCTTGTTCTTTAGGTTTCTTCACTGTTTTATCCTCCTTTGAAACCTTCTCTGTTTTGATTTCTTCTTTTGGTACTTTTGTGAGTTCTTGTTCTTTAAGTTCCGTTGCTAGTTTTTTATCCTTTGAAACATTCTCTGATCTAGTTTCTAGTTTAGTCGGTACCTTTGATTTCCTTATTTCTTTTGATTGTTTCATAACGGTTTTCTTTTCCTTAAGTGGTTTCCTTGTCTCAGGTTCTTTGAGGTGTTTCTTTGCTTCTTCATCTTCCTTAGAAGGAAGAGCCTCTTCTTTGGACTGCTTTCTTTCTTTCTCTTTTACAGGGAGTTTCTTTGGTTCTACTGTAGAGTTTTTCTTTAGGTCTTTCTGCACGTTAGAGGATACAGTTACATTTTCCTCTTTGGAAGGGACCCTTTTTAACACTATCTTTCTAAAGATTTCCTTTGCTTCCTTGGCACCTTTAGATGGTTTTGTTTCTACTTCAGGTTTCTTAAGCCCCTGCTGTTTTTTAGGTGTTTTCTTAACTCTCTCATCTTCAGGAGTTGTCTTTGTTTCCTTGAATTCCTTAGATGGTTTCTCAGCCTGTTTCTCATCTTCAGGTGTTCTTTTTGCTTTTTGTGTTTTAGGTTGTTCCTTGGCATGTTTTTCCACTTTTGAAACCTCTGATTTAATTTCTTCTTTAGAGGGTGCCATCGATTCCCTTACTTCTTTGGATGGTTCCTTTAATGTTTCCTTTTCCTTAAGTGGTTTCTTTGCCTCAGGTTTTTCCAGAAGTTTCTTTGCCTTTTTATCTTCCTTAAGAAGAACCGCCTGTACTGTTTGTCCTTTAGAAGGCTTATTTTGCTTTATCACTTCCTCTTCTTGAGTAAATTCCTTCAGCAATTTGATTAATTTCCTTGTTTCTTTTTCCCGTACTGTGAGTTTGTGCGATTTCTTTGCCTCCTTGGACGCTTTAGTTTTGGCTTCAGACGATTTATTTATTTCCTTTTCCTTTAAAGGTTTTTCCAAATGTTCCTCTTGCTTGGATAGTTCCTTGGAAGGCTTTCTTACTTTCTCTTTTTCAGGAAGTTTCTTTGGTTCTTCCTTAGAGTGTTTCTTAAGGTATTTCAGCTCCTTAGCAGATACAGTTAGATTTTCCTTTTTGGTAGTTTCATTTATTACCTCTATCTTAGATAGGATTTGTAGTTTTTCCTCAGAATGTTTGCCAGACTGTTTCTCTGCTTTAGATGGCTTCTTCACATAATTTTCTTTCTTCTCTGGTCCTTTGTCTTTTCCAGATCGTTTCTTTGCTTCCTTGCCACCTCTAGATGGTTTGGTTTCTACCAGAGGTCTCCTAATTCCCTTCTGTTCTTTCTGGAGTTCTATAACTGTCTTGGATCCAGGAGTTTTCTTTGATTCCTTGACCTCTTTGACATATTTTTCTCTCTTTGATGGCACAGTTTTTTCTTTCTCCTCTTTGGAGGATTTTAGTGGTGGACTCTTTGCATCTTTTGAAGGTTTGGTTTCTACTTCAGATTTCCCTTTCTCCTTCTTTTCAGAGGGCTTCTCCACCTCTTCCTTGGAAGGCACAGTTTCCCCTTTTTTGTCCTTCAAAGGTTTCTTCACTTCCTTCTCTTTAGAAGGTTTCTGTTGTTTTGGCTCTTCTTTCAATGATTTAAATGGTTCTCTCTCCTCTTTAGAAGATTGTGTGTCGTTTCCGTCCTTATGAGACTTGGGTAGTTCTTTAATTTCCTTGGAAGGCTTCTTCACTTCCAGAACTTTTCCCTTGTCAGAAGTCTTCTCTAAAACCTCTTCTTTTTTAGAGGGTTTCTTCATTTCCTTTTCTTCTTTAGATGGTTTTATTAATGTCTTAACTTTTTCAGAATGTTGTTTAGTGCTTTTCTTTAAAGGCATTTTTGGTGCTTTCTCTTCCTTAAGTGGTTTCTGTGAATCTATTTTATCTTTAGCTCTTTTCTCAACCTGGTCCATTTCCTCAGATGTAGATTTTTGCTCAGGTCTCTTTATTTCAGTCTTTTCTTTAGAGGGCTTCTTTTCATCCTTCTCTTTTTGAGATGGTTCTTTCACTTCTTCTTTAACCTTCAAAAGTCCCTTTACCTTTGCTTGTTTCTTCACTTCATCCTCCTTGGATGGTTTTATTTGCACCCTTTCTACCTTTGAAGATTTCGTCACATTTTCTTCCTTTAAAGACTTCTTTAGGCCTTTCCCCTTTTTGGACGGTGTATCTGTTTTATTAGCTTTGTCGCCTTCCTCAGTCAGAGTCTTTGGTTTAGTTATTTGACCTGAAGGTTTCTTCGTGTATTTTTCTTCATCAGAAAGCTTTTGTGGTTCCTTATCATGTTTTGTTGGTTTCTGAGCTACTTTTTCTACCTTTGCAAGTTTCTTCAATGCAATTTCTTCCCCAGAGGGCTTCTGTAGTTTCTTCACACCCTTTGATTGTTTCTTAATGTTTTCCTTTTCCTTAGACAGTGCCTTTGGTTCTGTTTTATCTTTAGATTTGATGATAGATTTTGATGGTTCTTTTGCATCGGTTCTTAGTACCTTCATTTGTTTTTGTTCTTCAGAAGGTTTCATTATTTCTTCATCTCTTTTTGATGGTGTTTGTGGTTCCTCAGCTTCTTTGGATGATTTCTTCCACTTCTTCTCTTCCTTGGAAAGCTTTTGTTCAGATGGGTCACCAGACCGTTTCAGGTCTTTGGAAAGTGTTGTTTTTTCTTCTTTTACATCTAAATATGGACATTAACAGTGGAATTACTATTTTTAGTTTCTCTATGTTATCCCCACACCCCCCTTTCAATTACAACATCAAGCATGTCTTATTGCATTAAAAGTGTTGCCCATAATATAGTGAAATCATGTCCTAACTCATTGATCGAATTTCGTATCCTTTTCCTCACACAATTATTCCTTTTGTTATTACTCTTATACAATGGCTGTCTGTTTTATACCTGTTGGTGGTCGGCCCTCACTTTTCTCCTTAATGTATTTTGACTGAGGTTTGGCCTTTTGTCTCAGATTGAAAGCTTGAGCTGGTTCTAAAATACTCCCATTAGAAAGCTTCCATGCATGTTACTTTGAGAAATGCATCCAGCTCAGCTGTAAACATAGCTATAACGCCTTTGCAGTACCTCACAATAACGTGTGAAGGACTAAAAAATATGTGACATAATTTCATCAAACAAATTGTAATAAAAAAATAATCGAGTGCAAAAATCTAGCTCAGACACTATGGTATTTAAATATTGTATTTAATATTGGTCTGTGCTGTGTTCCGATATCCATACTTCCATGAGCACACTTAAACGAGTACACAGTTCGAATACGAATACTCTGCGGCTCACTTACCAGAAATTATGGTGGCGACTGCCGCTGCGGCTCGTCACCCGCAATAAACATGCCGCTTTGAACAGTGAACTCTTTACGCCTAGCAGCTATAAAAAAGCTGAAAAGCTATACAATTTACAAAATGACTGTGTAAAATGCGCCGACGTTGGCTCAGCCTGTTTCCGCCTCTTCCGCTACGTAGCTAAGATGTCTGCGAAAAGTGTGCATCAATCGTTTTTACCGTTTTGAATACACCATCCGGGTCCTTTCAGTACACTTCTTTTCGCCCTGCTCGTAATTTGAACGCCTTATGTGCTCAAACTAAGTATAGTAAGTACGGGAAGTATGGATATCGGAACACGCCCGGGGTTCCAGTTAACTGACTGCAGTTGAAATGCAGAGCAATATACCTTGAAAACGGAATGGAATTATGTAAGGGAGGGCCAATATTCTTGTCATACATACAAAACATGCCCATTGCTTGCATACAAACATAAAGCATATGAACTTGATGAAAACACAAGATGAGACATGGGATGTTGCTTGTGTGTATACCTTTCTGGTCCAGTCGATCTTTGTTCTTGAGACTTGAGGCTTTGAACATTGCCATGAATCCTACCCTTCTGGTCTCATCAGAACGAACGTAAACCTTCTTCCTTCTCCTCGGTTCCGCTTTCGTGCTTTCACTGCTGTTGTTGTTGTTCTCGTCGACGTCGTCAGACACATCATCTTGGTCAGAGAATGGTGGTGGAGTCGAGATCTTTTGCACATCTTCACTGATTACTTCGGACACTGCATCGAAGGTGACGGGCTGTTCTGCACTCAGGATTTCAAGATGGAGGTGCTCAACAAGCATTTCATCTTCTTCCTCCTTTTTGTCATCCTCTCTGTGTTCCTCCCCCTCCCCAGTAATGACATCTTCATCGATGATGTAGTCTCCTTCCTCCTGTTGCTTTGGTTCAACAGGTACAACATTTTCTACATATTGATCTTGATAAGCGCTTACATTTTCATCTCTCATGTCGATGTCATCTGCCTCTTCATCCTCAGAAAGGTCTTTTTCGGTATGAAATTCTTCAGTTTCATCCGTCTTGGTGTAAGATGCTGTCTCTTCTTCGTCAAGAGAAGTCAGATGTGTGTCCTTCCCTTCTTCACTGAGGTCTACTTTATCATAATCTAGATGCTCATTTGTGTCTCCATCTTGAGTCGGTTGGTCTTCAGAATCGAACTCAAGGTCCTCATCTATCTCCACCATTACCTCAGCCTCTAAGACCTCCTCCTCTGTCTTGAGGTCCTCCAGTTCTAATTGTTCTGATTGGATCCCCTCCTCTAATCCAAGCTCCTCTCCTTCGTCTTCCTCTAATTTGTCTAGTTTTGATGCATCTCCCTCTTCAAATTCATCCTTCATCTCCTCTAGGAGATCATCCTCTTTCTCGCTCTCCTTCTTTTCTTGAAGGTCCTCATCTGTCTGAATCTCGTCTCTCTCTTCCTCTAAGAGTTTCTCATCATCCTCCCTGCCATCATCATTTAAGCGATCCTCCTCTTTCTCAATCTCCTCCTCTAAGAGATCCTTATCCTCCCACTCCTCATCAAAGAGAACCTCCTCCTCCACCTCCAAGATATACTCTTCTTTCTTCAACTCATCCTCTAAGAGATCCTCATCCTCCCATTCTTTATCTAAGAGGACCTCCTTCTTCTCCTCCTCCTCTAAGATAAACTCTTCTTTTTCCAACTCCTCCTCTAAGAAATCTTCTTCATCCTCCCAGTCTTCAGCAAAGAGAAAATTCTCTTCCCCCTCCTTTAAGCGAAATTCTACATCCTCCAACTCCTTGTCTAAGAGATCCGCCTTCTCCTCCAACTCCTCATCTAAGAGAATCTCCTCCACCTCCTCTTCGTCCAAGATAACCTCCTCATTCTCCTCCTGATCTAGATCATCCTCTTCCTCTCTGTCCTCCTTCTCCAGGACAACCTCCTCCTCCTCTGTGTCCTGCTCTAGGAGAACCTCCTCTAAAAGAACCTCCTCTTTCTCCTCCTCCTCCAGGAGATCCTCTTCCTCCCTGGCTTCCTCTTCTAGATCTACCTCTTCCTCATCTAATGCATTTTTCTCCAATTTCTCTGCCTCTTCTTTCAGTTCCCCTATCTCATCTGCCACACTACCAGTCTGCTTCTCCTCGTCGTCATCCACTTCCTCTTCCCCCCTAGCCTCCTCCTCCTCCTCCATGTCCGTCTCATCGTCATCTGCTTCCTCCTGCTCTGTCATCTCCTCGGTTTTGAAATGTTCCTCAGCCTCATCTTCATTAAGCAGGATTTCCTTAAGTGCCTCTTCTTCCTCCTCCTCTGTTGCATCATCTCCTTCCTCTCCCTTTTCCTCGGCTTCGAGGGCCTGAACCTCTTCCTCTTGGTCCTCCTTGATGGGCTCTTCAAAGGTTGGCTCTGTTTCTGTCAGTGTTTCGGCTTTGTGGTCAGTGATCTCTGAAGAAGAGACAGCATCCGATTTGGCACCAAGCATAATCTCTGTAACTGTATTATGAAACTATCGGTCTTTGTTTGCTACCCCATAACATATGGGTTTGTGTGTAGGAAGGATGTGTTTAATCAAAGGATATTTTATAACAGAGAATTATGGAGTGAAATGGCAAATGAGATGACAAGTAGACTTATAAATATGCTGCATGAGGGTTTTCATAAACATGGCGTGTGCTTTCATGCAAAGATTGAATCAAAACATTCCATGGAAAACAAACGTTAATAAAATACAGACTATTTACATATGTCAGTTAAGATTATTGACCAAAACAAGTCACCAATGCAGAAGAGGACGATATGACATTAGACCAAAGGAAATGTGCAATCAGAAAGATTTTCCATTAAAGATACGTTTTCATACTTACACATGCTCACACATTTGAACATTTGAAAATTCCACAAATAAACAAACTTTAATGCATCCGGACATTTATTTTGGTGAACATATTACAAAAAAATATATGAGACCATGCATGGATTTGTTAATTCCGTTTTTGAATGATCAGCAAACATACTGAGGGGCTCATATTAAACACAACACAACGGTGTCAGGTGACACCTGACACAAATATAATATAGAACATATATAACATGCATGAAATGTGACATTAGTTTCAACATGTAATATTATTATTGATCTAGCCTGCTAAGTAAACAGCCATTAATGCTTGGCTATGCTTGAGAAGCAATAGCTTATAGGATAAACTAAATGTATAACGTAACTAACTGTGAAAATATGTTTGCTGGGTCAGCTAGAGTTAGTTCGTGAGTTAGTTTGTTAATAAATCGTACAAGTTGCACCTTTAATAATTTCCAGAACTTCACAATTTAACAGTTAAAGCCATCAGGATATGATTATCCCTATCAACCAATATCAGCAATATCAAAATGCTATGATCCCAAAATAATTAAAATGACCTTTTATTGTATTGCATAACATACTGTTGAATAAGACCTGTATCAATACTGATATTTTTCCTCACTAAATATATGTCAGACAAATTCAATTATTTAATCTAAACAAATATGTAGAAAAATGCACATACCTTCTTCACTTACAACCGGCGGTGTTACTACAGGTTCACCTACAAAAGCAACATACAGAACATTAAAAATCCATACACAGATGCACATCTGAAAACTCTTTGTGAGGCTTGTTGAATATATGATAATATGATTTTGATTGACAAAGTACCTTGATCACCAGTGATCATGCTTGCCATATAACCCACAAACAGCTCTTTCTTGTCGGTCATTTCCACCAAAACATCAGTGACCACTTGCATGGGAGCAACTGTTACCTCAGGAAGGATTCCTACAATTTTAAATAACATCATGTCAATATGTATTTGTGAGTTCAAAAGGATATAAACATTTCAATATTTTGAAGTGGTTGTCATCTCCATCATAATAAAGCGAGTCACTACCCATTGCAAGTTTAGGATTACTCTCTGTCTCTAGCTTCAGGATTGCCCAATAAGAGCCATTCAATTAAAACAATGCCTTTAAGGATGCCCTAGGGCGTCAAATAGTGTGTCATTATCATGATAACAATAAATTAGATAAACATGCATAAAATAATGACATCATTTTATGAAATGTCCGTGTCTGCTACATTTATACACTGTTATATACTGTACTAGTTCCAGTTAAATACCTTGTTCATCCGTCAGCAGGTTGGAGAAGTAGGCCACAAGCATCTTCACCTCTCCAGTGATGATCTCCTTTATTCTGCTTAGCACCTCCATGGGACTGAATCCCATGGCCTCCTGGATACCTGATCCATGAATAATGAATTGATAGAACGTCGTTATTATATTGGTTGATTTGTATAAGAGTATTCTTGTTAGTATGTTATCTCATGTGTAAGATAAGTGGAGTTTGAGTTTAATTGGATGCACAATACCACTTTTTCAATTTTGAGATTGTAACCTTTCTCCTCATCAGACATCAAACTTTTTGAGGTAACAAACAGAAAACCAAACTTTTTTACTTTTTGGACCTATTTGATGTTATGTTCTAATGTTCAATCTGTACTCATGTGGTAATTAGGCATGCAAGCAACACTATTTATACAGAGAGATTAGGGTGAATGTGAAAGAGTATAGCTACCTTTGGCGGTTTCCAAAACTGTATCCAAAACAGTGCACAGCATGTCCTGAATGTAGCCTACTAATCCGTCTACGAAGCCCATAGTAACACTGAAGACATCCCTGCCCACCACCACAGGGTCAATGAAGCTAAGGTCAGCGGTTCCTATTGGAGGAACAGAAACAGTTAGTCCCATGCTGATCTTAGTTATGTTGCTATGTAACATATTAACAGATCCAAAATACATACAACATCTTAGTCTACAGCCTTGAATGAAGTTTGTTTTTACGCTACATTGTAGTGTGAAAAAATTTATATGTTTCATGCCAAAAGTGAACAATGGATCATCTCCAAATATTAATATAAGGCTAATTAGTAGTGAAGTTGTTAATGTTAACATTGAACTTGATTAGCTTGTGACACGATTTTAAATTTAGAAGAATAAGAATATACCTTTTGTCATGTCCAGTATGCTATCTAGGACATCACACAGTCCATCCTGGGCATAACTCACTACTCCACCTATAGATTTGTCGGCAACATGGAAGGAATCCCTGATTACGACCAAAGGGTCAGTGAAGCTAAGGTCTGTGGCCCCTGAGGAAGATAAAACAAATATATTAACAAATATACCATTCAAAAATGTTATTTATTAATTATGACACATGACATCGATAGCCATTGCACATAAACTAAAATTGTAAACTCTTGATTGATAATCAAGAGTTTACGTAAGATATTATCAAAATGCTAGGACAGTAAGAATCCAACATACCTTTCCCTACACCCAGGATAGTGTCCACCATGGCGCAGAGCATATCCTGGACGTAGCTAAGCACGCCATTCGTTAGGTCGTTAGAAGCTGCGAAGACGCCTCTGCCAACGACCACAGGGTCAACGGTGCTAAGGTCAGTTTTTCCTATGGGGATTAAAAAAATAAAAAGTTATTTGATTAAAAGAAAATTAACATAGTATGAATTAGGATTGCTGTAAAGGACCACTAAGGTTAAATATGCTTTTAATTCTTCCATCGTAGCCTACTGTAACTCACTGTATTCCTGGCTCATTCAATACATCCTCCCCAAAACTTAAACTAGTTCCAAATTTTGCAGCTACTCACAAAATCGAATTCATTGTAAAATATGGCAATGACGGCAAGCTCAAGGGATAAAATATCGTAACAATTGTGATTACAATAATTAAACATGAATGATATTAATCAATATCTAGTGGAAATTAGTGGTTACTTTTTTTAGCTTATGAAGATAAAAACATGAGTCGTTGTAAATACCTGCATTGATGTTGGTTAAAGTGTCTAGTATGACATCCAACAGTGTACAGAACAAGTCCTTAAAGCAGCATATGTTTTCACACAGGTAATCATTCGTAGAATGGAAGAAGCTTCGTCCAATGATCACCGGGTCAACGTAGCTCAGGTAGAAGTTTCCTGTAAGTTTGAAATCACACAAAATATAACTTATATAGGTGTATTTTTTCAATTAGATAAGACCTGTAGACCCATCATCTCTTATATGTTACTGTTCACACTATGCTGCTATGTAACAATATAAATGACTGATATAATTACTGTAGATATTACTTTAGCTGTAAGTAGAAGGCTATTTATGTTATAGAGTGGGCGTGGCTTGTCATACCATCTTTATCAGAAAACTTTTGAAAGACTGCGTCCTTGACTTCTGCCATTTCTTCCGTTGCATAATTTGCTACCGACATTGGGTCACTTAATTCCGGTGAACACTCTGGAGCCGAGAAAATAAGACAGAAAACAAATGATTAAAATCATCACAGAAGAAAGAAGACAAATTAGTAAAATCCTCACATAGATTCAGGATTTCTATTTGAAACACACGTACCTTGAACTTTATAGAAGAGGCTTGAGACTTCATCGAAGGCATTGTTAACAGATTGTATGGGATTCAGCATAATCTCCTGTATGTCTGAGAGCAGAAGCACAAATGTATATATGCTGACTGAAATGCTGGTTTGGCACGTATGAGACAGAAGGCATTGAGAGAGAGAGAGAGAGAGAGAGAGAGACCAAGAAACAATGACTCTAAATAGGAGAGTTTGACTCACCTGGAACAGCCTGATGTTCTACAAAGTCGAACATCACGACCCCCACGACCCCCCAGGAGATGAGCGCCACAAGAGCCACCACCAACTCCACGGAGACCCTCAGCGTTCCCAGCAGACCCAGACCACGGGGCCGGACAGAGGCTGCAGGAGGGGCCACAGCTCCCACACCCCTGGCTGCAGAGAGAGACAGACAGGTTCCCCCTTTTACCTTGACTGAAGGAGCCACTGACTTTAATGACCAATGAAACCCAATGTGCTATGCTTTTATGTTTTTAATATTTGCGATACTGGAATATAATATCCCAATACTAACTGGTGTTTACTATACAGTGCTTATCCAAAATCACATAGTTGCATTGGTGTTTATATACTGCAGGTACAATTGCTTTATCAACAGCAACTAACTAGCGTCAAAGCCTATTTCATTCTTGAATCCAGTCTGCCTGAAAGGAATGATGTTATGTATTAAAACATTCAGGAATATAGTTCCAATTTTATTTTTATTTGGCAAATATCATAATGAAATTGTTTATTTTATTCTATCACTTTTTAGAAGTAAAAATCTCGTCAATATGCTCAACAGAATATATCCGACGACCAATTGCATAATAATTGCAACACTTTGTCTAAAATGAACTACAATGTCCGATACTGTAATAATAGTAGCCTGCATCTGTTACAAACAACATTAGGTCAGATTAAGGTTAAAGAAAAACTAACCAATCAAATCTTGTAATTAAGGTTACGCATATATTCTAATTAATTATCCCCATTGGACTTAAAATAGTGTTTTTTTTAAAAGAAGCACCCGTGTGTTTCCAATGACGAGGCATTGGAAAATGCTGGTCACAGCATTTTAATGCGTCCTTGCACTCGTCAATATACACAGTACACATTACCAGTATGACGGTGTCAAGTTTGTTTCTGAAATAGAACAGGGGCCAGGGTGTCCTCTGACACTTTACAACACAAATACACCAAGCAAGCTGGTCTATCCAGTTAACTTCCTCAAACAAATACTGAAGGATTTTCCGCTCAGCGAGATGTTACAAAAAATAAAAAAAACTATAGGCTATAGGCCTAGAGGGCAAATTAATTAATAACAAAGAGCGTTTCTTTCATCAACTTCAGATTAAAGACAACATTCAAAACATCTGATCTATAGAAAGCATACAGGTTGTGAAAAGGACGGACAAGTTAAGACAAATAAGTGGTAAATAGTGAAAAGTTATTGGAGCAACAATGTTTCAAGAGAACACAGCTAATGCGTTGGCCACATGATATGCTGCATTTATCGTAAGTAAAGTTCGAAACAGTGTCGCGGTGAGTTATTCATTACTTGTATTGTTGTTTTCAGTCAGCCCTGTTAACTTCACTGGTGTGACAGGTGTGTGGACCTACCTTCAGCCATAGTGATAAAAAGTTATTTCTGTTGCAATTCTTGGGTTTGTGGCAGACGCATTTACAGAGGAGATCTCTCTGGTCTCGGATATATGCAAATCTTATCAGTGAATCCAATCAGCATCCACTTGTTGATAAATGTTCAACCCAGAGCAAAGATCATTTATTCCATTTCCTTGGGACGAGAGCGGGAACCCGTCCGTTTTTCCGACCCATAAAATCCACCGGCTGAATGTTTCAAGGAAAAAAGGAAAGGAAGAGAAAAAAGAGGAAGAGGTAGGGATCGAAGACTATAATGGCAGTATCAATGAGTTTACAGAAAGCTAGGGATTTGGTGCTGCCAAAGAGGCAGCATTGAAGACGGGGGTCTGGGGGTTGATGAGGGAAAGGGAGACCAAATCGGGGGAGGAGAGAGGCGAGCTGAGCGAGTAAAGCACGGGGGAACTTTGAGTATAGCCCACCCAATTATTGGCACATCGGATGGGTATAGGTCAGAACGGATCACACAGAGCCTCGAAGGTAACCTTATCCCCCACATACACAAGTTCTAGAGTTATTCTTAGCTGGTGTACAGCCACCAGCCGCACTGGCCGGCCTTTTTTGGTGATTGAGGGCGTGCGTGTGATGTCTGTGACGTTAGATGGCTAAACAGGGAGCCCCTCCTGGCTTATACTGTAATCATTCGTATGGCTCTTTCATTCACTTAGCTGCTTAGTTTAACTTTACCCCAAAATAAAGTCAAAAGCAGATGAGGTTTATATCTAAGGGGATGCATTGTAGATGCATTCAGAGGTTTCCTGCATGACGTGAATCAAATTAAATAGTTTTGTTGTTCTACACTCAAACTACTAAATGTGAATTGCATTTCAAACCTTTGAGATTTACTTAGTTGTCACTTTTGGAATGAAGGTAGGCCTACTTTTGAATGGGTGTCTTCAATTTAGTAATGGGTATGGTTAGAATGTAATTCTTCCAACACCCACAAATACAAATAAGGAACAGAGTGTTCCCTGGCTGGATAACATTCTCTTTAATGTATCCTATATCTTCAGAATAACATGTTCTTTGGAAAACCTTTATGAGAACAGTGAACATGCATTCAACGCAGTGTGAAATATTCATGTATTTATTGAATTCAATTTCAAACCACTCACTAACATTTAAAATATTTGCTGCTTAAATAAACCTTATTCTTAATTGAAAAGTATGTAGTTCCTCAGAAGTTAATATAAACTGAGCTTAATGACATGAATAAAAAAAATATATAACACAAAATGTAAAAAGGATACAGCATATCCACTTTATGAACACACAAACACATCATCCTAACCCAAATATAAAATATAAATCTTTAATTATGAGCTTTTGATAATAGACTCAATGCAATAAGCTGGATGATTCACATGATTCACATAATCTATTTTCATTCTGTTCATTGAAAGTTGAATCATCATTAACCTAGTCCTATATCGACCTTACCATTGAACCTCTCCCAACAAACCCTACTTTTACTCCAGCCTAAGCCCCTCTGTTCCACCCGCCCCAGAATCAACTCAGTCTTACTCTGCCAAGGGGAGGCTGCTTATACCAGCCATCGACTACACACACTCCACATACCGCTAACGCCATACTTGAGGCTGGGGAGAACCCTCAGCTGAAGCCATACTCCCACTTCATAAAGAAACCCCCCCAATATAATCTGAATTTTGACCAGGGTTAGAATACCAAAGAGAAACAACCAGACTATTAACAGCGTTACCATATCTGATGTCTGAACGACACCGATGTCTGCATATAAAGCAGCAAGTCTGAATCAACCCCTGGGTTGAATCTCCTGATGGAAAAATCCTGAAAAAATGTGGAGGACATGTCTGAAAACAGCTATTGACATGATATGCTCATCATCATCATTTACAAACACACACGAACCCCCCACCCCCAACCCACACACACAGCACCTCCTCAGAAGGTGGATAAGGAGCTGAGCGTCACAGGCTTGATGATGAGGGTGAGCTCCTTGGGGACAGGAGGTACGACGTAGCGCTCCTCGCGGAGGAGGCGCAGAAGGAGGTTCTCCTTGTCCTGCGGCCAGCGGTATACGTGCGTGTTCTGGAGCCAACCAGGCACATGGCTCTGTGTACACACACACATGCAGGCCCAGACACACACACACACACACACACGCACAATGCAAGCACAAGGGTCCAGACATACACAACACAAACAATATCACGTTTGCCCACACACGTTTGACCATGTACAAGCACACACACACACACACACACACACACACACACACACACACACAACCACACACACACACACACACACACACACACGCACACGCACACGCACACGCACACGCACACGCACACGCACACGCACACACACACACACACACACACACACAGACTTTACAATGCTAATTAAAAACATGAAATCTGTTAGACCAGTTTATTTTAATTTGATGGCTGTAATTAGTTTGCGGTTCTCACCTGAGTTGCAAGGGGTAAGAGAACTGGCACAAAGCGATAATTCAAGCTTCCTTGCTGTATAAACTCATTCTGCATCTGGCAAAAATAAGAGTTTGGAGTTTGCATGTGATTGTTAACCGACATTTATAAGTACCACCTCCTACACAAAAAGAGTACAAAAACGCAGCATGCTTACCATAGAGTAAATATATTTGGTGTGTAGACTGTGTCTGTCCATTCCTGTCCTCTCGATGGCTGCCTTGTAGCCCGAGCTGATTGCTATGATAATCAATACAGAAGGCTGTGCCCATTTGGAAAAATTACTTACTATTACTGTCCAACTGTTTGTAGCCAAAATGCAAAAGGATTGAAAATCAATTAATTTAAACTTCCCATTTCCAATTAAATGAATTCATTGTAAACAACTCTCATTTGTCAACATGGTGATGGGACATAATTTACAATTCCAAAGTCAAATAAGGTCCTTTCAGTAGATTCACTCGGTACAACCCGATAGGATATCATGCCCCTTTGCCTTGTAAGTCAAGACATAGATGTTTTAGCAAGGGATTCATAACAGTTAACATTATAACTCAATGATTAAATTGTGCACTATCATGCATAGAGAACAGTGGCATCTGCTGACAGAAGAGGCCACTAAAGTGCCAAGTTCTGTATTGAGTTATTGGAGAACTGTCTTACAGTATTTGGGGCATAACTTCTGAACCGCAAGACCATTTCAAGTTTTTATGGTTTTTATTTTCACAATTCCACATAAACCAATCAACAGTCGGTTTGACAGCATGCTATATGAACATGTATGAAATCAACATAACATATTTTTTTTCCTAGTAAAAAAACACTACAAAAAAAGGAAAGATGAAGGAATACCTACATCTTTTAGATAGCTGTCCATCCATTTGTTGATGTCCATCCGTCTGATGGGGTTATCAAATATGTCAATCTGAATGAGTGGTTACAGTGAAACATGGCTATTTAACAGTAGGCTACGTGTTCTGTTGTAGCAAATAACCAGCAATAACCATCCTAAACCAATCAAATGCAATGTCATGGGACTGCAATAAATATAATTAGTTAATGTCATTACTTACGGCTGGTCGAAATCCTTGGTTTGTTAGAAATTCAGCGAAAGGCACCATCTGAGAAGCTGAGTCCACAGAGAATGTAATAAAAATGTTTCCTGCAAGAAAAGTATAAAATCAGTTGCTTATTCATTACTAGGCTATGTAGTAGGAATGATGATGAGTAAACGCATTTTGCTGTAACAAGATGGTGAGATCCATCCCTACTTTGACCGTGACATCCAGAAATGAACGTCTCAACTTTAGGTCGGATTGTAAGGGTCATTTACGGCACTCGTCGGGTGGACTGATAGTCTTCCTCCTCTCGTTGGGGTCGGAGTAGGCACCTTCTCCTGGTGGAACGCCATCCAGACCCAGGTGCTCCAGGTTCATCACGCTCACCTGTGCCAACCGCTCAGCGGGGGGTAGGGCGAACTGCGGCACGTTGACGGAGATACCGCCCTGAGCGTTGCCGTGGTTGGCCGACTCTGCGCCAGAACGCAGGCTGTGGAACAAAAGCAAGTTTGAAATTAATTAAATTGTTTAATACAGTTTATCGCCTGGGGTTAATTCCCCAGGTGATATATTAACTTCTGAGGAACTACATACTTTTCAATTAAGAATAAGGTTTATTTAAGCAGCAAATCTTTTAAATGTTTGTGAGTGATTTAAAATTGAATTCAATAAATACATGAATATTTCACACTGCGTTGAATGCATGTTCACAGTTCTCATAAAGGTTTTCCAAAGAACATGTTATTCTGAAGATATAGGATACAATAAAGAGAATGTTATCCAGCCAGGGAACAATCTGTTCCTTATTTGTAATTGTGGGTGTTGGAAGAATTACCTTCTAACCATACCCATTACTAAATTGAAGACACCCATTCAAGAGTATGCCTACATTCATTCCAACAGTGACAACTAAGTAAATCTCAAAGGTTTGAAATGCAATTCACATTTAGTAGTTTGAGTGTAGAACAACAAAACTATTTATTGTTGATTCACGTCATGCAGGAAACCTCTGAATGCATCTACAATGCATCCCCTTAGATATAAACCTCAGTAATGAGAGAGAGAGAGAGAGAGGAGAGAGAGAGAGAGAGAGAGAGAGAGAGAGAGAGAGAGAGAGAGAGAGAGAGAGAGAGAGAGAGAGAGAGAGAGAGAGAGAGAAGTTATTATGGGACTGATCTGTTTAATCTTCAGTTGCATATGTTTAAGTTAATTTCTGCTTACCAGTTTTGTGGGTATTGCATCCAAGGTCTTGCATCCTGACAGGATACAGAGTGTGGGTGAGGTGGATTGCCGTAGGGTTTCACAGCATAGTGCAACTCTCTGAATGGTCCATGTTGTGCATTGTAAAGTGGCCAATCTGCGGAGTGGTCTGTGGACAGAGACGAGGTTTGAGAGGAAGATGATTCACTTCATCTTTAGTGCAATGACCAATTTGTGTCTTTTAAAGGTGGGGTTCAAATAAGGGATAAGCATGACTGGGCTGTTCTTATGAACTGTTCTTAAGCACTCCGTAAGCAGGGGAGAATATGTGTTTGAAGAAGAGAGTGTTGTGCAGTGTGTGCAGCCTTAGGTATTGTATGTGTTTAAAATCATTAGAGAATAATACATACATTGGGATCGTATGGCTTTGTGATGCTACAAGGCATCTATAACCTCATGAGATTATCCCCACTACAAAGTCCCCCTTACTTTGTAGTGGCAGGTGGGTGTAACAGGGGGCCGTGGGTCTGTATTCTTGGCCATCGATGTCAGACCTCAGTGATAAAGGTCGCTCGAGCTGCTCCTCGTCATCCTGACATCGGTCTACATAATCACTCTCTCTGCTCCATAATAACACAACAATAAGAGCATTAGTCTGGAGGACACGCCACAGTTGCCAACCAACGTAAGGGGAACGCGTTTCCCCCCCCATCATTCATACCTCCTTGTGTCAACGCTCGCTCGCACCGTCGCGTCTCGTTGACGGTCCCAACATCTGAACCCGTCGTTCGCGCCAAACCACCTGCTGTGTGAGGCAGCAGGAGGACCACAGTCCATTCGGGACTGGCTGGTCCGTCCATCTCTGTCCGTCGATGGCGCTCCGTGGAGCGGTTCAAAACGCTGAAATGGAAGATCCGCCGAAGGACACCAAAGCTCTTGTTGAGGACATGGCCAGACATGATGGTGGTGTTGACCTGTGTGGCGCGGTTGACAGAGTAGCGGATTAGGGTGCACAGTCACCATGGGGGTCAAACGAGGCAGGCCGCGTTGTGGAGACGGGCCCTTCGGATCTTGTTTCAAGTCGGAATCCTCCATTTATAGTTGTCTTCCTTTTAAACAATGAGGCGGAGAAAGAGATGAGAGAAAGGCAGGAATCTATAGTAGCCAATCACAATAAACTGAATGATAACAACAAGCTAAACAAATGGCCCACTGAATGAATGATGCTCAAAGAAACGAAAATTGCATTGACGTATTTAAACTTTTCAGTCTTTTAACAATAGTAATATAAAAATAAAATACAATAAACAGACCTGTAGAACTGTACGCTACAACAGCAGGCCGGTTAGGAAATCGTACATAATCACTCAGATAATTGGCTAATTGGTTGGCATACATTCAGAGAGAGGGAGAGAGGGAGAGAGGAAGAGAGCAACGAAGCACCGCAGAGCCTACCTGTTCAGCAGAATCGCCAACACTGAGGTATGCAACTTTGCTCCATGCAAATCTCGCTCAACGCTATCCAATCATAGACCAGAACACACCCCAGCAGTCTTTGTTTGCCATACAGGACAGGACTGAACCAAGTTTCTCATTCAAGGAATGCATTTTTTTCTTAACCTTCAATTCTTTGTGATTTGAAATTTATTCACGTAGGCTTTGCAGGCTGAAATGCAAATGAAAATGCAGGTTATATCCTAAAAAAACTAAGTAATAGTTGAGTTTTGTAAGGATCTGCTCATTAGGGTATGACGTCTGAATGATTATTTGCATATAACTGAAGTTCCATAACGCTTCAGTAACGTCTTTGTGTCTCAGGTGTTGCCCAAGGCAACAACCTGAGACACATGCTCGTCTTTACTCTTTGTTTTACCCTTACATTTGCGTCAAGCAATACACTCGTATGAATTTGCATATTATTCTCGGCAAGTTGTACATTTCATGTGAACTCACGTTTCAAATCAAATGGATAGATTGGTCAACAGTTATGTGTGGTGGCAAGATTGTTTATTTGAAAACCAGTTGTGTACAATAAACAGACAATAAATAATGACCAAGATGATGTACTGTAGGCCTATATCTACTGAATGGAGGAGAAGGAGAAACAAAAAAATAATTAATTTTTACCCTCACTCGTTCATACTCATAATCAAATTAAATATAAAAAAAAACTACACACAAGGAACCGGTGACCTCTCTTGGAATATACCTCGTCATTCAGTCAGGCAGGGTTATATATACTACCACTGCAATTGCAATCTACCTATGCTTATCGACGTAGGCCTACATGGATGGCAAAAACAAAACAAAAAAGTAACTTAAACTAAACACTTTTGGTCTCATAATCAACATGTTCTTCCCCCTCATACACATTGCGGAGGGACAGTTATTATGTACGAATCATTCTTCATTTTAGTCATGGTAATGGCAGTTGATTTAGTTTGGCCTTAGAAGCTAAAAAGACGTGTAGGCCTATGTGTCAAAGCATAATTCTTAAACAGCCCGCTGCCATACAGTATTGCAACGTTGGCCTACATTTTAAACGGATCGTTTTCAATAAGCAATTCAGCCAAACAATGTTTGCAAGAAGCCAAAAATGACCCAAACGATAATTTAAGCTGGCTCAAAAATGATTGGCTCAAGCACAAATACGATGGATGCACAGATGCCGTACAAGTCTAGTGGAAGGAGGTGTCCTTGATGCTATAGGCGTTCAGTTAGTGTATAGAAAGCATGAAGGCATTCCCCTACATTATAAGAATATTACTAAACATAAAAAGGCAAAAACAGGCCTTGAGAAGAGGCTAGCAATTGTATTAACCCGGTAAAAAAAAAATGTCCGCAGGGGACCGTCAGAAAATTGTTTAAGTATTGTTGTCCACAATGGCAAACGATTAAAGTCCCTACAATTATGCCTATTTCACAATTTCTTGACTGTGAGCTCACGCAATTATTTGTCCTTCATACAACCCATAATTCCAAACTAAGATTTGCCTTTGTATCAAGAAGAATCCACACCTTTCCAAAACATAATAAAAACAAATAAAACAAAATAAAATAACTGGGGGTCAGTAAACAAGCATTCATATTTACAGTACATACAAGGTACACATCACAATATGTCTCATCCACACACCAATCCTTCAGAGTTCCTCAGCCACGACTGCCCGCGTAGTTAGACAGCTGGCTCGGTGCACAGTATCGTCTTAAACGCTGGAACTTTCCAGAAGCAGACCGAAAGGGTGACAGGGTGGATATTGAGTCAGTCTTTCTCTCCTGGTGTTGCTGTTGCTGCCGTCACTCCCCCCTTCCCCCCAGTCCTTCCTTGTGTATGTGAAGAATGTCAAGTCTATCGAATTTCTCAATCGTTTGCGCCAGAGTTGTGGTGATTGATTGTTTGTCTCCCCCTGGTGCTCAGGATGAGGATAACACACACGCATACATGCACACGCACACGCACACGCACACACACACACACACACACACACACACACACACACACACACACACACACACACACACACAGGGGATGACGGCGGGATGGCCGCTCAGAGGTTATCCCCTGGCTGATACTGAGGCTCGGTGGCAGTGAAGTAGTCCTCCAAAAAGGCCTGCAGGTACTCGAACGTGGGTCGCTCCTCGGGGTCCTTCTTCCAGCACTGGACCATGAGCTCGTGCAGGGAGATGGGGCAGTCCTGGGGGCAGGGCATCCTGTAGCCGCGCTCCACCTGCTCCAACACCTCCCGGTTGTTCATGCCTGGACAGACCAAAAGAGCGGGACACGTGAGGAGACTCAAAGCAGCCCTTTGCTTTGCTTGAGGGACTGAAACAAATGAATGCTCATCAACCCAAACGTGATGTTTTTTTTACATTGCTCTACAGATGGTTGTATCGACATTCCAACACACGAGGGAGACTCATCCCTACGATACATTTTTGCATTTTTATGCATGTTTATTATAGAGTGACCACAGGCAGGAATCGAACCCGGGTCGCTGTGTTCAGGACCTAGTCTACATGGTGCGCATTAGGCTTTTTGACAGAGAGGCGGGATGGCAGAGGAAATAGTGAAGAGCTGTTGACCTGGGTACGGGACTCGACCCTTGGTGACCAGCTCGGTGAGCAGGATGCCAAAGGACCACACGTCCGACTTGATGGTGAACTTCCCGTAGAGAGCGGCCTCCGGCGCCGTCCACTTGATGGGAAACTTGGCCCCTGTGAGGAAGATCATTTTTTTCTTTATACATTGATTATTGTTTTTATAATATTAGAATAATGAAATGATAATAATAATAGAATAAATCTTGCGTTTTGCAGTAAATAAATAAAATATATATAAAGGAAAATGTAATTCATACAACGTAAACGTAACCTAAACCTCTCTTAAATGTGATGCATATTATAATAAATGCAGACGGCCCCTGAATCCTTGTGACCGGTCCATATGTACTGTTGCCTAGCGACCCGTTCAATATATGGTTAAACTTGCTTAAATCAATAGAACCTGGCCAATGAAAGGTCTGTCTGATAGTATAAAACAAGAAACACAGCAGCATAATACAACTAACTACAAACTCAAACTTCCCTTTTATTTGGATTATTATTTGGATGCATGCCACAGACAAACAAACATCTTTGCCAAAAGATTGAAACCCCTCAACGTTGCCATGGCTACGGGCGGGTACCTTGTCTGGCCGTGTACTCGTTGTCCTCTATGAGCCTCGCCAGGCCGAAGTCGGCGATCTTGCACACCAGGCTGTCCCCCACCAGGATGTTGGCCGAGCGCAGGTCCCGGTGGATGTAGTTCATCCGCTCGATGTACGCCATGCCCGCCGCCACCTGCACGAAAAATCCCGTTACCCATTGGTTCACCTGCAGACGGCGGTACGGTAGTAATCGGGGGGACGGTGAGAGTTTTTTACGATTTTAGAGTGAGCTAGACAGGAAGGTATGGGAGATAGAGGGAGGAGAACAAGCAGCAAATGATCACGGGAAGGATTCTAACCCGGGTCGCTGCGTTCAGGACTGAGCCTCTATGGTACGCGCTCTACCGGATGAGCCACCGGCGCGCCCCGGTAAGAGATCTTTTGAGCCACTGAGCTGAGATAGCCTGGGGAGCGTTCGTGGAGTGGAGGTTCAAGATTAGATTCAACTGAATGAGGCCTTACAGGGCGGGCTCTGGGGAGCATGATGCAATAGCTCCTAAGTGATGACAGTATATGGCATTGGTAGCAACACCCCAGTGAGACTTATTGAAACAGAACAGCTGTTCGCTCTCTGTTGGCCCACATTCACAATATGTGCTTGTAACACAAAAATAAGAAATTGCGCCATCTGTAGAAAATAATTAGCCTGACATTGCCCGATCAATGTGGAAATGCATAGTAGTCTCAAACAGTGCAATTCATTAAAAAATTCAAGGGGGGTTATCAACGTGTGCAGACCAAAGTGCCTCTGGACCTCTACAGCAATGTGCTTTAATCAGTGGCAGCCCTCATGGTTATTTATTAAAACGCCTTAACGGCACTCCGATAGATCACTGATAAGACAGTTGTGATTTGCCCGAAGCAGGCCAGATCTTCCGAAATTCATTCTGAATGGAGGGGGAGGTCAGACTAAAAAAATATGAGCTTGCCCATTCATCTGGTTCCCAAGGCTACAAAATAAGAGACGTCAGCAAACATTTACATTTGTTTTGATAAGCTTGAGTTAACACAGATTGTGAACAGGGTGACCCCATAGGGATTTTTCCGTGTAAGCTAAGGTGGAGCCATAATGCCATCACACACAGGATCTATGAGAGATATATGTGTTTACAAAGAGTCTGCCTCACCTGTGCAGCCATGTCCACTAGGTTGGGCAGCTTCAGGCTCCGCCCCTCACCGTCTTTAAGGAAGTCGAGCAAACTCCCTGAAAGATGAAGAAGAAGAGAGGGGGCAGGGAGGGAGAGAGAGCGGGAGGGAGGGGGCCAGCGAGCCCTGAGATGTAGGTCAAAACTGCAAGCAATATATTATAGATGACGCCAGGCCCCAAATGATGCATCATATTTCAGCTAGTTACTATGTTATATAATTCTATTCCTGACCCCACTCTACTCTCTAGGAGATTCTTATGAATGTTTTGTGAATGTTATTGCATGAATAACAAAGTTTGACGGGCAAAGACTACGCAAGGTATTGAAGACACACAAAAATACAAAAACAGTGTAAACCTATTCTTGAGAGTCGCTGCCTCCATGCGTCTACATAACAGCAGGACTGTTACAAAATGTACCTTTGCTCATGTATTCGGTGATGATGTAGATGGGCTCCTCAGACACAACAGCGTACAGCTGCACCAGCTTGTCGTGGCGGAGCTTCTTCATGATCTGGGCCTCCTCCAGGAAGGACTCGGGGGACATGGTCCCCGGCTTCAGGGTCTTCACCGCCACCTTGGTGGTCCCGTTCCACGTGCCTGCGCGAGGGTTAGGAAGAAGATTGGCCGAGTGAGTTGATCAGAGTCTGACATTTATCCCCCCGGCATGATGTTTCTCAGTGTAGATATTTGAGGCATAGCAAGGTTTAAAGCCCATCCCAAGCCGCACCATGGATTTAGAACAAGCTGTGAAGTTATTGTTGTAGTCAAGAAATGGGCATTTAAGGAAAGAAACATCATGTCTGAAAAAATTGCTGGAAATTTTTTTAAATGTCCCCTCTTAGCTGAATCATTCATTCAGCTCAATTTCGATACGAGGCATTCATTCATTATGAAGCACTCAAAGTTCTGACAGAACGGGGAGAAGGTGTTCCCCCGATACGTACCCATCCAGACCTCGCCGAACTGGCCGTTGCCGAGGCGCTTGATAAGCTGCAGCGACTCCCTCGGGATCTCCCACTTGTCTTTGGTTTTGACGGACAGGTCAGCCAGCCGAGGCATGCCTTTGTGACACGGCACGATCAGCCGGCAGCACAGCCCTGCTGCTCTGGCTGGTTGGGGGCGGAAGAAGGATGGGGTCACGTCAAGAAGTGTTTGAATAATATGCTTTTCAATCATGATCACTTCAGTCACTGTTAAACGACCGCCATGACCTACAACGGAAACACTGCCTTGATAAAGCACGATGCTTCCCAACACCTACCTGCGCACACAATAAATCACTAGAAATGGCTTTGGAAACAGGTGTTTGCTAAATGACTCGATATGAACTAGGTCATGGTCTTACCAGAGTAGTGCTGCACTAGCTGCTGCAGGGTCTCAAACTGGGCACGGGTGGTGATGTAGTAGCCTCCACTGTCCAGCTTGCGGATCTTGTAGTGCTTCACGTGGTCTCCCTTGATGTCATCCCAGTCCTGGATGGACAAGGAGAAGGCCCCTGCCAAAGCCGACAAGCATCATGTTATAGATATCGTTATCAATTACTCATTATTGTTATTATCTTCTATTATGTATTGTGCTACGTTTGTTCCCAGCCCCACTCTTAAGTCTCTTTGGATACAAGTGTCTGCTCAATGACTGAATTGAATGTTGGAAACATCTGGTAAATGGCAACGTATTCCACTCCACTTTGCTCAATATTTTTAGTAAAAAGCTTAAAGCCAACTCATTGAATGAGAAAGGAAAGAGGGTTGATGGAATTTTACTGTTGGAGATTACATAGGATTTACTTTTCTTCTCATTACAGCCAATGTAGAAAAAAGCTGAGTATAAGTCGATTTCCCCCTCGGAATGTATTCTGTATACATTGTGTAGTATATACTATAATGTATATTTTCCATCCGGGCCGTAAATGTATACATTTCAAGGAAAAGATAGATTTTGTGTGCTTTTCTACATTGACTGGAACATAGACTTTACGTAGGCATATCTGTACACTACCGGTCAGCATTCATGTTAACATGTTGGATGACAATGATGAGTTTGTGGAAGTACCTTTGGTGGTTTCGCTCTCTCGGATGAGGAAGGTGCCTCTGGGGTTTCCATTGGAGAGGAGCTGCCTCTCTGCGTCCTTTCGACCCAGTTTACCAAAGTACCAGCTAGCAAGAGAGGCAGGAAATAATAACTATACATTTGTTTTATTTCCCCCCTTTATATTGTTTTATGTGCTACATTTTAAAGCTGTGTGCAATGGCAGCTTTTACTGGGCGACGCTGTGTGTGTGTGTGTGTGTGTGTGTGTGTGTGTGTGTGTGTGTGTGTGTGTGTGTGTGTGTGTGTGTGTGTGTGTGTGTGTGCGTGCGCTTTTTTCACTCACTCCTCCGCTTGGATAGAGTCCACTGGAGCCACATAATTACTGGGAATGTAACCAGTTCCTCCTGTAGTGAGAGAGCGAGCTTCCCACCAGTCCCCCTCACTGACAGACAGACAGACAGAGGCAAAGAGAAAGACATTATACATTATATACAGAGGACATAAAGGCAGAGAGAAAGAGTTGAGCACTTTTTAACTGTCGGTACATTTGTAGATTGCTATTGTACTGTGTAATTGACTATATATATATGCTTCAAAGTGGACATTTCCCCTGCCTTGAGAGAAAGAGAGGAGAAAAGACTGAATGGGAAAAAAGAACTATATATGTCTAATATGAATGGAATCCCATTACCAGAAGTAGGGGCCTAGAAAGACATAGCCTGAGGAAGAGAACATACTGATTGAATGGATGTTCATGTCTAGGGTGCCCGTTAAAGAGTGCAGCCTATGGAAACTATAGCAAATTATGCAGAAGGGGGTTGAGTAACAGCCATATTTTGTTGGTAGTTGTATCTGTATCAAAAGATTGCTATTAAGAGTATTCCGGTATTCGGGTGAATAATGTTGAACAAAAGGAAAATAAAAAAGATAATGACTACACTGAACAAATGCTTTGGCCTCTAAACAGAGGAATCAGAGGGAAAATAACTGTTCTAAATTCTACTTAGCAATATGGTGCACTGCCAAGCTCTAAGGCCTTGGCATTGCTGCATCTACGCCTTGAAACCCTATCACGACTTAATTCGATCTTGGTCTTTTGTCATTCCTACCATTACTACTTAGTCGTTTATTTTGGTCATTTTATCCAAAGCGACCCTGCCTATTCATGACACCCCTTCCTTTGCTATGGTGCTCATGAGCAGGTAGGGGTTAGGCATCTTACTGAAGGATACCTACAGGTTGGAGGACATTGGGGTTCAAACTGGCAGGGCTAGAGTATACCATTCGGTTTTTCTCGATGAATGTTTCTCATCAGAACAATGTGTCACACCATCAGAATGAGAGAATCACAGCCCAGTTTCATCATTCCAGAGGAATTGTAATCGTCCACATCAAGGGGGGGAATAGCGGACCACAACCCTCTCCTGGCTCTCGTTCAGACGCTGGGGGACTTACATGCTGTTGAGGATCTGGAACTTCTCCCCTTTCCTGAAGCTGAGGTCATCCTCCGTGCGGGCCTCATAGTCGTACAGAGCCACGAACAGAGTCACCCCTGAAGGGAGGGGGTAGAGGAGGAGAGCGTTAGCATAGAAAGCTAATCCCAGAGGATAGCAACACATGTGGTGTATGATGGGAGCTAATACTTTTTTTTTTTTTTTTTTAAACCTGCATTTTGTCACTTTTCTGCTTCAGCTATTTAGCCCATTAAAAATTATCTGAAGTAGAATGTTTGTCAACAATAAGATGCCCTAACCATGGCAAAATGACAGTAACTGTCTCCAATGATGATATAGTTAATAATTAACAACCTAACTGTAGCTACAACTCAACCTCAATAGAGGTTGTCAATGCTAAAACCTAAATAACGCATATGTTCTGTTAATGGTCTATTATTTTCTCTGAGACTTTTATGTGAAGACCTGCTGCTGTCTATATTGGGCAGAATGCTCTTGGACTTTTTTTTTTTCGTCATCCGTGTGCCTTTCTTAGTTAGATTAAGGGTAAATAAATAAAAGAATAGTTATGCCTGGTAAATTATTTCCTTGTGCTTGTTTGCTGTTTTTTGTGTGGGCCTATATTATTGCCCATATTCACCAGGGCAAACTTTAGACCTTTAAAGCTGGTAGGCAAACAGTTAACACAGTTGACAGCCTATATAACAGGGAACAATCAGATTATACTGATTTAGTGCGAACCCCGGGGCGAGAGTCTGTAATAGCCATGATTTTCTAATAAAAAGAACAATTTCATTTTTTGATTTGATCAATGTCTCCGCTAGACAGCCCATAGTTTGAATGTGCCTTTGCAAAACCTTTTCCATCTTCCTGTCAACCACAGGCTGTCCAGAGTGTTCACAACCCTGCCTGAGATTGTTCAATAAATACATCAGTCAATCAATCGATCAATAAGCAATTCGCGCAACAAATTTGTTTCCAGTACTGTGAACATTCTCACCAGCATCTTGGAGACTTTAGATGATTCTTAGGAACTGCAAAGTGCAGTTAATTTAGTTATTGTTCAATCAACCAATCAATCAATCAATCTTTGTGTGTGTCGATGTGCCAAGTACTTTGCGTCCTCTACAAACTGATCTATTTTGTGTGCCGTAGCATTGTCACCGCCATCTTAGATTATAGATGGTTGGGATGGCCCTGCGTTTTTAATTTCTTATTCATGTGCGCTGGTCGCGTTGACTCCACAACACGATGCATGCAACAGCGCCCAGAGAGGAGGGGGTTACAGCTCAGTTGTTGATCCATACGGTACGACATTGTTGAAATCCAAGATCGGAGAAAACGTATTGCTTGCCCCTAATTCAGCACTGTCGGGCACAATTCAACACGGCACATGATCTTCTTGCGCCGTGTGTTGGGATGTGGGTCTTGCCTCTGCCTGGCAGTGAACTAGGTCACAGTGTTTCTCATTAACTCCCAGACCCGTAGCCATCCATCCAGCACACCGCTGGACGGCCACCGAGGAATATCTTACAGCACTACATGAGGTCATCGGCACACGGGAAATACAGACTCGGTCATTACACAACGGCAAAAAGAAAATACCCAAAATGTCACCTCTGATTGTGCTTGAGTCCAAAACATTCAATCTCCTAGCAACAAAACTGTGCGGTTGCATCAGTTGAAAGCACTACTCTAAGCACTGAGGGGGGGGGCAGATGATCAAAACTGTTTAAAGGCCGGTGGCCTTGGTGTTTACAGACATCCAAACAGATCGCAGACAAAACGACAAATGCACATTCCCCCAGGTTTCGAAGCAGCCAGGTCAATCAGCTCACCCGTGCCTCCCCTGGACCGGAGTGTGCCAGACTGGGAGGATGTGTGAACTCCCCCGAACACAGTCACCCCTTGCGTGGCGCCGCCATGGAAGTTGTTGTAGTTTGGGATGGCGGTGACCCCAAAGCTTGGGTAGTGCTGCGGAGTGGGGTCCGCCCCGTAGAGATAGCCCACGTTCTGTGGCAGGCTTGTAGGCTCCCGCGGTTCATCAGTGAGTTTAGCTGCTTCTTTATCCTTGCATTGGACACAGCCCATTCTCCACTGTCTTTCGGGAGGTCGAGAGACAATGAAAATAATAGGGGAGAGGGCGAGAGAGAGCTACAAATTAGCAGGTAGCTATTACAATATATTGAATGAATTGACAATATATATACAAACATTGGACAGACTGTCTCTGCCATGTATACAATACAAAGATCAAGAAAGAACAGGATAGAGAGAGGGACTGGAATTAGCAGGAAGCTAATATTATAACGAACACACCATTCCCACTGGAGGAATTACAGTTCATTATTATAATATTGGAAAGCATCCCCTGGGAGTGACTACCTCCAGCGATCCTTTTGAAAACCCCTAACAACCTGAAAAAAAAGAAGTACTTTAAAACACTGATGCTAATCATAGGAGCGGTTGTGTTTTGACTGGGTACATAGCCTAGCAGGCCTCACCGTACGTACTTCAACAATGTACTTATTATGGTGGATTTTTTTGTTGTGAGAACAAGCACCGCACAGTAGCCAGGAATATGAAACGCTAGGACGTTTATTTTGGAGTGCTTTACGAGGAGCCACAAGTTCTTCTATAGTATCACAATGGAATTTCACCACTGCGAATTACAATGCACCACCGAACAACATACTGGGCTCAATCCTAAATCTCGTGAGGGGGATATAGGGAGAATTTAGCCTCTAAATCTTAATTCCCTTCTATTAGAAGGAGTAAGGCCAATTAAAAGAGCCTTTCCTTGACTTTAAAAGACCGAGTTAGACTAATGCACATTCTAGGTTCATGTATAGGCCTCGTCTAAGCCAGGAGGACTAAGCAGTCAAAGTCATAGAAAGTATTTTCATAGTATTATATTTTCAAATGCACAGTATAACACAGTATTCTATTCGGGACAATTCAATTCTTAGGCCATGGGAGCAACAACTACTTAATAGGCGTTGAAAGATTATTATTATTATAAAAATATATTTTTAAAGTCATCAATAATAGCCAAAATTTATAGAAATAAAATAAGTTTACATAACAGTAAAAAAAATCTAGCAGCTGTTCCGGACACTGTAATGATGGGATATGACATGATAATAAGTATATGAAATAGTATAAATACAGTAAACTGCAGTAATCAGTGCATGCATATATTGCGGTGATCAATGTGATCACTGAGATTATCGTGGCTGGTTGAGAAGCTTGACGGCCAGGGGGAAAAATCTGTTACTGAGGTCTGGGGATTCGTGCCTGAACGCTCCCATAACGTCTACCAGACGGCAGCAATGTAAGCGGTCCACTGCTTGGGTGGCTGTAGTCTTTTGTGATTTCTCGTGATTTCCTTAAGGCATCCCTTGTGTGGGAGATGCTTTGCATGGAGAGGGAGGTGGCACAGCAAATGCGGCGTTCCCCTGCATTCACCGCCCTCTGTAGGTCCTGGTGATCAGCATCAGGGCAGCAGCCGTACCCTTAATGCAGCCAGAAAGGATGCACTCCATGGTGCAGCTATAAAGGTTAGTGAGAGATTTGATAGACACGGCCAAACTTGATGAGCTCCCTCAGGAAAAAAAGACACTTTTGTGCGGCTTTTTCTGCAGTGTCATATTGCCTGGACCAAGTGAGGTCATTGTTGATGAACTCTCACTGAGGCGTTTGAAGCAGAAGACTCTCTCCACTTTGGCACAATCGATGTGAATGGGAGCTTCACATCACTTCACCCCCCCCCCCCCACCTAAGTCTACGATCATCTCCTAGTCTTGCATACGTTGAGAGACAGGTCCTGGCATCATGAAACCAAGAAGCTAATCACTTCTCTGTAGGCGGCCTCATCGTTGTTGGTGATGAGTCCCAGGATGGTGATGCTTTCTGCCAACTTCTATGTGTGGTGGAATTGTGGCTAGCAAAGAGAGAGCCTGCTGAGCTGACAGCATCATTGTCCCACCTAAGCGGCCAATTCACTAACTCTCCCACTCAGAGATATTTAGTTAAAAGCCCACTTGTTTAAAGGCACTCCATGAATGTATGGGTATGAAGCAAAAGTGGTGAACTCTTGCTTCTCGGCAGATGTCCTCACAGGGGGGTACGTAAAGATATACAAAACAACACCACTCTGAAGTCGATCCCCTTTGGCCAAGACAAGTTTTTGAGACGCAGCTGCTGGAGACACGGCCCAGGGTCATCCAGCGGTCTGCAGTACTTCATGCATCAAAGAGGTCAAGCGTGACCTGTGGCAGGATGCCATGGCGTTTAGTGCGGACTGCACCACTAAAAGAAGCCCATTGGGACTTTTCTGTTCCACCACTTTCAATGGTAGCTACTGCAGCAACACAACGTTAAACCATTCTGGCTATAAATCTACTCAGCCCAAATGTAAATCTCCTTCACTCCTGTTTTTAGACAGTCCTAACTTCCCCATCCGCACATCTCGATTCCATTTGGGAATTAGGGTGTGGGCCAAAGCACCACATATAATGAATTCAAAATGGCTACTCAAGAGAGGCCGTTATATATCAACACTGTAGAAAGAGTAGGAGACTGCAGTAAAAATGCTGTTGGACGGTAGACAGGGCCACGTCCTCTGAAACGGACATTCCTTTGGGCTCCGGGCTGTTTTGTGTTAACTGCCGAAGGAACGCCATCGCTACAGAGTGCAAACAGATGTGTCACTCGTTGCCTACCAAGGGTTCCGCCAAAGCTGAGAAAACATCAACTACATGTCTCTCAGCGAATGCCTTAATTTTGTGCTGCTTTTATGTCAAGATCAAAAAGATGGGGGGCACTTAAAAATCTCAGCGACTTAAAAAGAAGTGGCTGAGATTTAAAGTTGAATGTGTAAAGTTTTAAAGTTTAATGTGGTAGCCGGGAGATTAATGAACTGAAGGGATGCACACTGGGGTCATTATCCCGATCTGAACATGAAATAAAATATATATACTACATTTTGATCATCTTTCATGGTAATCAGTAACAATGCTGGAGGTCTGTTCTGCAAAGGGACCGGAGAAACGCTGGTTAGCAGCAGTCGTACACAATGTTAGCAGTAGTCATTAATGACATCTTTCATTACGTAAATTATACCGGCTTTATGGAACTCACCGACTGTACGCTGTAGTGTCAAGGATTCCGGGCCTTTACTCCTTCCACATTGTCTCACTTACAGTGCATGGTGGCCACTGCAAAGAGAAGAGAAGGTTGCTGTGATCCATTAGTGCCAATGCACGCTATTAAACCTCCCAGAAGAGGAAGAAATTGTCCCGGTGGCAGCACTCAAAGCATAGCTTTAGCTTAAACCCGAACATGATTACAGATGCTGAGACCAGAAACCGGCTGCTTTGCTGAGGAAACTTCCTGGTTATTCTTAATCTTCGTTGTACAATTTTATATCCTCAGAGCAGAAATAGAAAAAAAGCTAACGTATTAAATATAAAACACATGATTCCTCTGTGATCTTGAATTAGTTAAAAAACTAGAGAGTGTGCAGCACGTGCAAACTATTGACAAGACGTGAAAGTTGGAGACAGACTTGGCAATCTATGTTCTTGTAAATGCATCATTATAAATCCCACTGCATCCATTCCTATAGGCGGATAGAGATTAAAACGGGAAGGCTGGGATCTCACATCATTATATCGCCCATGGGGGGATTATGAAAACCTTTCTGCTCTGAATGAAGAGAGGCCGGCGAGCTCCATGGCTTTCAAACATCCCAGGCCATTTTGCAAGCGTTAGAATCTAGGCCATCCTCTGTGTTTACATGCACGCTTCCTGGTATTATTGCTGTTTGCAGAACATTAGCCTAATCAAAATGTACACGCATCGAGACTGTGCGGGCTTGTTGAAGTAGTGAAAGTGCTGTATTTTTGAAATACATCTGCATTAAAGAGATATGCTGGCCTTCATGCCCCAAGAGCTGTCCTAAACACTCCCATCCAACCAAGCAAACAGATGCAATCGCTTGACAGATAGACACATGAATGAACACAATGAACCACATGGAAGTAAAACAATATTTTGGAGCTATAGGAAGACAGACCACTACTCTAACCTCATTCCTTGGGTGGCTCTTGTACCATACAAACACACCATCACCGTCAGAGGCGGAGAGACACGTGTTGTGGACCATATAAAAATGGACATGCATAGTCTGCTTTTTTTCTGTGACTGACCCCAGGCGTTGAGGAATCACACACAAACAAACACAAAGCACAAGAAATGGCGTTGTCAGGGCTGTGAGCCTCTAGTGTCTTTCGTGGCAGTATCTTGGTGTCACATGACCATCGAAGCCCAGACCAACACTCGTCATGCTATTTTCAGATCCTGAAGGAACAGCTTGCCTCGGAGAAGAGCATACTAGAGCGTGATGGAGAGCTGGGGCCGGTGGACGGAGGAGAACACACACACACACAAACACAGTTACTGTCCTGCAACATTTAACAGCATGGATGGGGGGGGAAGAGAGAGAGAGAGAGAGAGAGAGAGAGAGAGAGAGAGAGAGAGAGAGAGAGAGAGAGAGAGAGAGAGAGAGAGAGAGAGAGAGAGAGAGAGAGAGAGAAAGAGAGAGAGAGAATCCTTGAAAAAATATGAATAATAAAAGTAAAGTTGGATTTGAAGCTTCATTGGGCACCGCAGACCACATGTAGAAATGGACTACATTCATTTTGAAATGTTTTCACTTTTAAATTGTCATTAACTTTAGAGAACAGAGAAATGGGATGACCTTTCTCACCCATATGGCCAGGAGATCAATACTGGTAAACCAAATTAAAACCATCAAGTCGGGGTCAAGAATTGTAATAGAGATGTATTAATCTGGTGTGTGTGTTGGTTACACCGACCAAACATTAAGTTTTAGTCTGCGTGAACGAATGACATAGCATGAGACAGGGACTAGATTTATGATTATGAAATAGCTCTTTGTGTACAATCCCACACTCATCGGAATCACTTCTTCGACTGTCTGTATCCAACGTCACATTTCTTTGGTCCACTGTTACTTTGCAGTTCAACATAAGACAACAAACACAACACAAACACAAATCAAGGTCAACTGCTCCCTCCATTCCACTCCTACAGGATCAGAAATCAATCGCAAACAACACATTCTGTTACAAGAAGAGAGAAAAATGAATGAGCACCATACAGACATCTAATACACAGGTTGTTTCCTAGGCTTACATAACGGTTTAAATGCCTGCAAAGCCCACAAGTGTAGAGTCAGCAGTGAACGGACACAACAGGCGTTTCCTTATGCGTCCTATTCACTGGTTAATTACAATATTTGCCTTGGACTCGGACAACTGAACTCATTCAGTGTATATATCAACAGCGTCACAATGGTCACATTTTCAACTTGACCCACAAGATTATCTCACACAATGAGATGCAGTATTGGCCTTTCAAAGCACTCTCGGTGTACTGAATGAAAGAGGCGGGTTTGACGAAGCCCACAGCTGAGCCTCATGTTTTAGCGTGGGTTAAGAAACCCGAACGTTGTTGTGGTGCCACGCTGTCCTTGACTGGAGTACGTTGAGTCATGTTAGTTGTTAAATCACTGAGCCCATTATGAAATTACTAAAGTCCATTCTGTGAATCTCGTGACTGCCTAGTTAAACATTATCAAAAAAGCATGTTGTTTTGAGAGCTTTTTATACAGATACAAAGTATTTTCTGGCTGAAATTGTACTTTACAAAACTGCAACAGGAAGACATTGGTAGAAGTATCAATTCAGTGGAAATGATGATGTGGTTGGCCTCCTGTGTGTGTGTGTGTGTGTGTGTGTGTGTGTGTGTGTGTGTGTGTGTGTGTGTGTGTGTGTGTGTGTGTGTGTGTGTGTGTGTGTGTGTGTGTGTCACCCAACACCCATTTTGGACTGCCTGGCCCTGGACACATTTCAACCAACATCCTATTGCTTAAATACATCAAAATGGATATAGCTATTTTTGAATTAGGGTCATGCTGAATTGGAAACATTCATAACCTTGGCTCATTCCAACAGTAGGCTGTGTATCGACAATCCTTCAAAGTATACCGTTCAACAGCATCGGCCTACATTGCCATGAGGCAAAAATAAACATGCTTGGTGGAGCAGGCTATGTATTGTAATGCATTGGCAGTCCTGTGGATTTGATAAATATCAAGCTAGCAAATATCACACATCAAGGACAAATGGATAAAGTGCTCGGGGAGGGCGATTCGTTTATTTACAAAGCAACACTGGGCGAAATAGATATGTTGTGCAGCCTTCACTCCTGGCCTAAAATAATAGCAGTGTCTATCTAAAGCTTGTTAGGCTATAGTAAAATAGTCCTGCTCGGTTTACCGTCAGATTCTGAAGGATAAATAAAAGAGTGGCCTACATAAATACATAATTTAGTAAGGGTTTTTAAACTAGAGGAGTGGCTATACCACCGAGGACATGTGTCAAGCGGCTGTGGTGGAACCGTTATCATTTGATGCTTAATTGTGTTACGTGGTCAATGCAACAGGGCTGGGGGGGTTATCGAAATGCTTTTTTTATATATACAAAATTCATTCGGATGCTTTGACGGCGTTGCGTTGGTGTCTGTCCACTATGGTACGCTTTTCTGCAGCGCATTCATCCCTGCGGCTGCAACGCAAGCGCCCCGTCCTTAACCACATCAATTCAAAACATTCAGGAAAAAGCACCGCGTAGGGGAGCAAATCAGTTCTCTAGTCTGTCAGGCCAGTAAACCGATGCCTACGTGGTTCCAGAAGAATGTCAAATAACTTGGTTAAAACGATTGAAACACACACAGAGAAGCACTGTTATTTATCAAGCCTCCGAGAAGCATATTCACCCGACAATGCGGGTGCAACAAAAATGAGTATTCAACACAAATACGTCCTTACCAGTGACACGGTGGGCTAATCCATCGGGTTTCCCAAAATGAGGTTGGTAGGAAAGGCATCGATGGATTTTTCTTCTCTGAGGTAGCGATTTTTACATTGAGAAAATAACAGTGGCATGCCCGACCCTACTACTCATAAGCCCCAGTCGCCGTGCGTACAGATGATGATGGCGTAGGGCTGATGCGGAATCGTACGGACTGAAGCTTGGAATGGCAGTATGTCTGGCCAATCAGCGACTACAATGTGTTGTCCGACTCATCCCTGTCTGAAAAACAGACAGGGCGGTTGCAATTGCAACTCCAGTCCCTGGCCAAGGAATATCGCCTAAAGCCTAGGACACATACGACATTATTATGCTACCTTTCTATTAGTTCAAACGTGACTGTTTTTTAGTCAACAGTGTGTTGACCAAAAACACACTCAGTATGAGTGTGCTTTTATTATTTTAGGACATAACTTTATCTGTTTAGGACACTAAAACAGATGGGTTTATACTTGGATCCTGATTTTATGTAGCCTTTATATATATATTATATTTATATATATATATATATGTATATTTATATGTGTGTATCTGTATGACTGTCCGTCTCTCTATCTTTCGATCCATCCTCTCTCAAACATTGACCTCTGTCACATCATGCACGTTACAGAAATTAAATATGAACAGTCAAGTCAATAACCAGAATTTATCCATCCATACCATTAATGAACCTCCCCCTAAAGTGCACCTCCTCATTTCCAACTGGTTTGTTGTTGTTTTTTTTAACCTCAGTTTTGCGGTCAAGGGCTGTCATCCAATTGTGTTTGAAAGTGAGACTGGGATGTCAACTCTGCAAAAGAAAGAAGATAAATTAACTTGACTCCTCTGTCTCTATCATTAAGAAACCGGCATAAACACACATAGGCCTATCATCTGGACCGGCAAGGCAGATCACAACAAAAATGATGATGATTATATGCTTTGCATAATCACCACAACCACAAGTTTGGCCTACTTAAGACAGACAAAAGAGGCCACATTTGTATCACTCCCAACCTTCTGTTTACAGTCTACATTTAATCTTAATCTGTACACTACTGCACGATGCCCTGTCATCTCTCTTGCTCTCTCTCTCTCTGCAGTGTTACTATGGAGATGTTGCTCGTGAAGTGATGAGAGGGAGAGTGTAGTAGACTCGTGGCGAGCTAGGAGCACTGCATGCCCGCGCCGCCAGCAGAGAGCGGCGATAGGCTATCTAGGTCACTGGGATCCACGAGCAGCAGCAACAAGCAGGCTCGATGACAGAATGATTGTAGGAGGTATGGCAGACTTGTTTCCCCCCACCCCATGTCTGACACCTATGTCGCTTTGCGTGACACAACAACGAAATGGACGTGTCAGCTGTCTACCTCGTGCCGTGTTGTTAAAACTTGTGTGAATTTAACAAAATGGGGGACATGGGTTTCAGATTCTCTGTAATGACGGGGTGCTATCGCCCATGAATTCAAATAACACACCGCCGCAGTCTCCTCGTGTGCTGTGTAGTTAAAATGGTTAGACATTGTTAATGAAAGTCAAGAAGGCTACCCCTGAAATCCCCGAAATCAGGGAAGCATAATCTGCAAACCGACCAAAAACGGTTAGGTCAAACACGACAAACAACTAAGCCTAAATGTTTCGCCAATGTTTCTAAATATTTATTTAATAGTTTTCTCCCCCATGTTGTTGTCTCTCCTCCATTGTCCATGGCACCCCTTTTTTCGGATAAACCTACACCCTCTTTTTTTTGTAAGACTTGTGATTGGTCGAAAAGGGATTGCTCTGTCGTCATAGCCCGGAATGCCCATTCATCAGCCGACTTGGGCGTTGTACTCCGCATCTCATTTGCGGCGGGGGCAATTTCTCCACTTACAAATCTTGCACGCGAAAAAAAATCGAAAGAATTTGCACTACTTCCATTGCATATTGTTGCATCTGACAAGAAATTGTGCGTTTCGTGTTCTCAGTTTGGTCGCCCAGTTATTTCTCGTCCTTCGATATCGGGAGGAGGGTTCGGCGTTTGTCTTGAATTTTGGAAGGAAGCTTGCGGTCTTTGTTCATTCATTTTCATCGGTTGGGTTCCTTTGTTGAACCAAAAGCATGGGAGCACAAATCTCCAAAACCGCTGGAAAAGAAGACGTTGCTGCAGAAAAGCCAGCAGAAGGAGCTGCCGTCGAGGCGAAGGCAAACGGACAGGTAAAAAACGTATTTGATATTGAGTTAATTCATTAAGTGTTATTCTATCTTGAACAACGGTTGTTGGCAACGCCATACTCCATGTTCAATTTAGCGCATCCCTAAGCATACCGGTGTTAAGGGAAAGTGACCACATGTAGGCCCTTTTAGGTGGCCAATTTATAACCAGAAAAGGAAATATTGGAAAATAGCTTGACTTAAATATTGTGTTTTAAAAGTGCAGATTGCAATTTATTGATAAATTGTTTTATGTTCTAACGTTAGTATCTGTGCATCATGGAAGAGGCCGGCCGGTGCATCCAATTCCGTTGTGATTTGTTAGTATAGTAGGCCTATTATTTGTGTATTCTTCAAAGATTAAAGGATTGGGTTTTCTTTTTTAATATTTAATTTAATCCAAGATCCGTACTGATTTTATTTCTCGAAGTCACCATTTTTATTTCACATTATATATGCCATGTTTCGGGTTTGCTTTCATGGTGGCATGGCCATTTTAAAAACGACACCACGCCTTTGTTGCATGGTTCAAGAAGAGGGGTACGCTCCATACATGGCTGACATACATGTTCACCGAAAGCCATTTTCTTGCAAAAAAACATGAGTTTGGACGCAATTTTTTAACTTTTCTTTAAAGATGGTTTCGAGTACTACAGAAACGGTCATTAAAAAATAGAATCCCCCCAAATTCCTACGTCGATATTCTATTCCACACTGCAAACAACCCGCCGCATAGTGGCGTAGTTTCAGAACGAAGATTAACCCACCAGTCTGCTGCTGGAAGCTACTAATCTGTCGTCACTTTCCTAGTGACAGATGTTGCAGGAGATTTAACACCAGTTCCTCATTGGCTGCCATTAGGCGAAATTTAAGTAAACAAGACGCCAGATTTCAGATCGTCCAGTCTTGTACATTACATGGCTGAATCCATATTTCTAAGGTTTAATGCATTGATAAGCTTAAATATGACACTTGTTTTATTATTTAATTAACAAACTTTTCCTTTTTAAAGGGGAATGGCCATGCCAAGACCAACGGGGATGCCTCCCCATCCACTGAGGAGGCCGTCGTCCAGGCCAATGGCACTACTCCTGTCGAGGATGCGCCCAAGGATGGCGAGGAGAAGATAGAGGCAGTGGAGGTCAACGGCGAAGGCAAGGAGCCCGCCGCCACCAACGGAGAGGCCAAGGCAGAGGACGGCGCCACTCCCTCCGGCAGTGAGGACGCCAAGCAGAAGAAGAAGCGCTTCTCCTTCAAGAAGCCCAACTTCAAGCTCAGCGGCTTCTCCTTCAAGAAGACCAAGAAGGACTCTGAGGAGGCCACGGGGGAGGAGGGTGCCGCCGCGGAGCCCGCCGCCGGAGAGGAGAAGCCCGCCGAGGAAGGCGGTGCGGCGGCTTCAGAGGAGGTGAAACCAGAGGAGGCCGCTAAAGAGGAGGCTAAGGAGCCGGCGGCGGCTGCTGCTGCTGCTGCAGTAGAGGCGGCTGCCGAGGAGCCCAAAGCAGAGCAGGCGAAGGCAGAAGGCGAGGTGGCGGCGGCCGCAGTGGAGGAGAAGCCCACCGAAGCTTCACCTGCCGAGCCCGAGACGCCCGCCAGTCCAGAGGCCCCAGCGGCCGCCGAGTAAAGGCAGGCACTCTGCGCCATGATTTGATGAAGTGAGGAGGCGGAGGGGGACCGGTATGTTTGAGGGAATGCGAGGACTTGTCTAGAACCAGACTTTATTCTTCCTTTGTTCTTTTGTTCCTTGTTTGACCTTTTTTTGTTTTTTTTGCCGACTGTTTCATCCATCCATCGTGACAACAGGTTCCTTGGCAGTGGTGGGAGTAAGGGGTGGTTTGGGGGGTGGGGGATTGCTCTGCTTCCAGACTGCTCACTGGTGTTTGCAATTGTGACGTGGGTGAATGTACGTGTGCGAAAGTGAGTGTGAATTTTTTTTATAATTTTTTCTCTCTACACATGAAACCATGACTGACTGCGTTGGCGTCTGGCCGCATGACTTTTGACGTATTTAAATGAAGTATTTGGTGCTGGGCGTTTGGATGTAGCAGCTGAAGCTGTGACTGCAAGTTTTGACACATTGTGATATTTAAAAGGGAAAGTACTAAAAAAGGAAAAAAAAAAAGATGAAAAAAAACCCAAGTCTTAAATGTCGTCTTTGCAGTGCACAGTTGTTTACAACTTAAAAGCTCAATGCTTCTGTGGACACATTTCCATTTCCTAAAAGTAGGTTTTAGTTAAATGTCGAAACAATAGGTGCTCATGGATTTCTATTAGATTCCACCATCTCAAGATTCTGTAGTAATGCACGTTGTATAGACTTTGATATTACTGGTTTTATGACTGAGATGTACCTAAATAATTGAAGTTTTTAACAAATGACCCATTGTAAATGAAGTTTTCTTGTTTGTTAATTTTCACCATTTGTAAGATTGAAATAAAATTGGGAGATGTTTTAAGCAATTTCTGGATCAAGCGGTGATTACAATTTGTATATTTGCCTAGATTAACGTGAAGAACAATAATTTGATAGTGGCGCACTAAACGACTTCATTAAACCTGTCGTATTTGGGAGTAAAGCGCCATCTGCTGGTGATGGGTTGTAACAAATTATTGGTAGATCCTTTATTCACCGAGAGCACGGTAATATAACGTTATATTGGACTTATGAGCCCCGTAACTAAATGCCCAGGAGACTTATTTATAGTGTTTAATCCTGTAATTGAATAATTGTAAAATAGCAGTTTTTTTCCTAGTGTTACAGTAAGTACTTGTATGGTAGTGGCCGAATATTTGACTTTAGCACCCTCTGGTGGTCAGGAACTAGAACTCCAAATTATGAATGATGTTGGAAGGCAAGCACTATCTTCGGTTCCCTTTGTCGCAATAACTATTCCCAAGGTTATTCGGTTTTAGGTACCTCTTATCCATGGGACCAGATTTTTTGGGTGTCCATATCCGTCTAAACGTATATCATTTGTTAAATTGAGGTGACACTAGTCCATTTCTGGGTGTCATCTGAATTTCTTTTCTGTGGGGCTACTCTAGACTGTTTTCCATCAAAGGACTTCCTGGGGTTATTTGGAAACATGGTGCCTTGAACCAGTACTGGGACAGTAAACACTAACAGTCCATAACCCCATCACTGGCCTCAGACTTAGACTAAAACCTAACCCCATAACCTAAATGAAACCCGTAAACCTAAACACGAAACAGCAATCCCAAAAACCATTAATTCTAACCCTAATAAGCTAAATTATTACTTTTCATATACGTAATCTACATCGTAGATTAATAGAATATTAAGGATCCCAGAAGTAACCTGATATTCTATGACTATAGTGTGTTGGACTCCCAGCATGAAGCTATTACAAGCAATTTAGCAGTACTCGATTGAACTTATTCAAGTGTAAGAATATCAAAAAGAAGTGCACAAAAAATTAAGTGCCCTGCAAATTTAAGTTTACTTCATAATAAGAATAAACCAGTTAGACTTGTTGACATTGAGGATTGAACGATAGCTCTTGCTGTGAGTCAAACACACTAGCCATAGACTATCAGATCTGCTCTAGGTTGTTGTATTCTACCTCATAAAGGCATATTTTGTACTCACTAAGGTAATTGATTCTTTTTATTGATACGCTGTTAGCCTGTAACTAAATTATTATAAGATATTGCATCACTGTCAATAGACCCCTGAAATTCCAAATCCACATGAATATTGACGGCTGATCTCATATATTTGGAAATGCATTTATATGCAAATAATATTGCAGACATTTTTGAATATTTCTTATAAATTCATTCAAAATAAGTTTGTTTTTGTCAAAATCTTTTGATGATCCTAAATAGCTGGGTGACAAAACATTCACTTGCTCAAGACTATACTTACTATATTGGGAAACTGACTGAACCTCCTCCGAGACCGACAATGCCAAAGACTTGGGGTTCAATTCAGATTTATATCAAAGCAGCCGACTTCACTCTGGGAATAACAAAGTCTGGCAGCAGCATGCCCGGGAGCAGCCGTGGCTGGAGCCGGTCTGACACAAACAACTGCAGACGCGGGGCTAATTGACGGTTTCGCGTGCTGCTGACACGTCGTGAATCCTTCGAGGGAACTTCAGAAAAACCCATATAAACACCTTCTTATGGAGAGAGAAAAAAAAGGGAAAGATATGGAAGGATTGAGGGAGACTCTATCCTCTGGATGAATGTTTACCTCCCACAGCTGTAGGCTTTCCAAAGTCCATTTTTAAACTCACTATTTGCTTTCGCTCCCAGATTAACCCTGTATTCTTCAAGTCCAGCCAACCGCCAGACGGGTGTGTTTTAATGCGTAATATTTCGGTCCCCACTCTAGCCTGGGCCCGCTTGTCCCTTTTGGATGGAAGCACGCGGTGGAGACTATATAACCGCTTCCACCTCAAACCAATGCCCATGTAATTCCAGTGTGCTATTCTCTTCCTTTAGTGGGTTCCTTGGCTGTTGGGGACGTAATGCAGATAGTAAGATATCTTTAAATGTCGTACGAATCTTGATGTTTAGTCAATGCTCATAAAACAAACTGTTGGAAACAAGATTTAACATGTATCAAAGGTAAAGGTCAGCAGTGAACAAATGCGAAAGTGGCTTTACCAAAATTGTAATCTATGTATGCCGAAATTTAAAATGTACACAGGACATATTTATTCTACAGATGAGGAAGAGGGGGGTGACAAGGTCAGGGATCGGTTCCGTCGTGTGCCACCGGCAACATGTTGCCTTCCCATCCTGCATGTACCACCTCAGCACCACACACGACCGCCAACAGATGCCCGTCTCTGCAAAGGTCTCCTCAGCTGCTTGTGGCTGGTAAACCCCTGCAGTTCTCTGTCTCTCTCTCTCTCTCTCTTCGTCGTCTTCATCC
This sequence comes from Gadus chalcogrammus, assembly GCF_026213295.1. Lineage (NCBI taxonomy): Eukaryota > Metazoa > Chordata > Actinopteri > Gadiformes > Gadidae > Gadus > Gadus chalcogrammus. The sequence continues at coordinate 16,331,896 of NC_079416.1, forward strand.
TCTCTCTCTCTCTCTCTCCTCTCCTCACTCTCTCCGCTCTCCCTCATCTCTCCTCTCTCCTCTCTCATCTCCTCTCTCCTCATCTCTCTCTCTCTCTCTCTCTCTCCCTCTCTCCCTACGTCATCTCAGAGCTCTCTCTCTCTCTCTCTCTCTCTCTCCGGACCCATTTTACCACGGGGCCTCTTTACCCAGGGATGATCAAAGTGTGTCTTGCCCAACCAGAGGATCCTCCCTGTTCCTCCTCCTTCCCCAGCAGCAGCTATATTCAGCACACACCTCCTTCTGATGCTGCCTTCTGTGGCGGCCTGCCACAGGCTAGCTCCAATGCAGGAAGGACTTATATAGGAAGTCATTAAAGAGTGTTCAGAAAATACAACAGCATGGGGAAGCAAATATATTATTTGAACTGCCGCAGTCGTGTGTTGACTTTTGCATTTGCCGTTCTTATTCTGTACAGTTGTTTTTTTTGTATTTAGGTATCTTGATTTATATTGTTGGCCAATCAACTCGTTTTGAACTTACTTTGAGGTTGTCAGTGCTCAACATAATTTGATGGCACTTGCAAACTTTTTGTGACATGTCCAGTAAAAATATATGGTGTATGATTTCCAAATAAGGGTTATTACACAATTTAACAAGGAGAGGGAGGGAGGGAGGGAGGGAGAGAGGGAGGGAGGAAGAGAGGCTGGGATGGAGAGAGAGCAGGACGGAGGTAAGAAGAGAGGTTGAGGTGGAGATCGAGAGAGATGAAGGAATGGAGAGAGGAAGAGAGAGAGAGAGAGAGGAGAGAGAGAGAGAGAGAGAGAGAGAGAGAGAGAGAGAGGAGAGGAGAGAGAGAGAGAGAGAGAGAGAGAGAGAGAGAGAAGGGGGAGAGAGCGAGCGAGAGAGAGAGAGAGAGAGAGGGGGAGATGGTTGTAGCTGTTGTTAAGCTTCAAAGGTTTACCAGATTTGCAGCTTTACCAAAAGTTTAAAACAAGGCAAAGAAGCCATTCAACTTTAATTAGCTTTGTCTACGATTCATCTGTACATTTTGTGATTTTAAACTTTCCCTTATGGGCTTTGAAGGAAAGAGATTGGAGGAAGAAGGGTACAATGGAAAATTTAAGACTGTCTATAAAATTTCACACATCCTCAAGAGACTTTTTACAACCGCTGTAGAAGGTCTAGCTTTTTATGTGAACAATATAGGTCATTATTTTAACAGAGTGAGTTACTTTTTTGCAAAAAGAGAACAACTACTCAAGACAAAACTGTTTAGTTAGTCATCTTTTATTTTGGCCATCATGCTTTACATGACATAATGCATTTTTAGGGTTACAATGATGTTGAACAATTGTGAAGGAAACTGTTGTTTGTGTCTGATATCATGTCTCATTATAACAGTCAATTTGACCATCATCATTTCACAATATGCAAGCCACATACAGACAACAGGTACAACATTTTGCACAGGAAAACTATGTGTACTGTAATACGATTATTGGTCACCCAAAAAAAAAGTTGTGCGAAAATCACAAAAGACAAACACAAATATAAGAAACAACAGTTGAAATCCGTAGAAAAAAAAAAGAATTAGATTGGGAAAGAAATAATCAGGACACAACACCTTAATTTTCACATGCTGTTTCCATTGCAAAAAGTTCCCTGGTAACTGTGGATTGCTTCCCCTATCCCTGATAACCTGTTTTCATAAATTAAATCTCCTTCTTCCTAGCACCCTTTTCTTGTGTGTGTTTTCAAGTTGATATGCTACCATTTCTCAAAGAAGACACTCAACTACCTGCCCATGTTGGGCTGAGGAAACCAAAACAGCGAGTCGGTGCTATAATTTGAGAAATAGACGGCAAATTCAGATGTGTGGCTTTAGGGGAACCCTGTGCCAGTGCTTGTATTCTCCCATCACGTGGAGGCAATGAGGAACCCAGAGAAGGAGCAGTGCACGTTCTCTGCGGCAAAGACACCGTTGGCCTCGTCGTCGGGGATCTGCATGTAGACTGTGTCCTGCTCGTCGAGCAGAAGGACGGCGCTGCCGGACATCTGGTCCAGGAAGCCCTTGCTGTACTCGTCATAGCTGAACATGACGGGCTGGCCGTTCTTGTACAGAGCCACCAGAGCGTTGGCTCCGTTCACGTGGATGGTGTAAGAGAAGTAGTACACGCCGGGCACCTGGCAGGTGAACATGCCGGTCTCGGTGTCAAAGTGGTTCTCGGCGTTGTACACAACCTGGTCAAACTTGATAGGAGTGCCAGCAGCTGGGTAAGGGGTGACCAGAGACACGGTGAAGGCGGACATTGGGGACTTGACCATGACCTCGCCCATGCCCATGCCCTTGCTCTTCTCAAACACAACCTCGCCAGGGGGGCCGGGGGGGCCGGGGGGGCCGGCGGGACCCTCGGATCCATCGTTTCCGTTGTCACCGGGGAGGCCGGGGGGACCCTGGGGGCCGGCAATGCCCTTGGCGCTCAGGCCAGCGGGGCCGGGGGCACCGGTAAGACCGGGATGTCCCTTCAGGCCGGGAGCGCCGACTGCACCAGAAGGCCCAGCGGGTCCTCTGGAGCCGGGGGCGCCATCAGCGCCAGAGGCACCGTTCTCGCCTGCGCGGCCGGGGTGACCTTTAGGTCCAGCGGGGCCGGGGACACCGTTGCTGCCAGACGCGCCTGGGGCGCCGAGGTCACCTTTGTTTCCCTGAGCACCGGTGGCTCCTCTGGGGCCGGTGGGGCCGGCGGCACCTGGATAACCCTGCTTTCCCTGGAATCCCTGCAGACCCTGATCTCCCTTGTATCCCTTAGGTCCCTGAGCTCCGCTGGCACCTGCGTCACCCTTGGGGCCGACGGCGCCGCTCTCTCCTGGGAAACCTCTGGAGCCCTGTGCGCCGGTCGGGCCAGTGGGTCCAGAGGAACCAGTAGCGCCGGTGTGTCCGCTGGCTCCCTGCTCTCCCTTCTGACCAGTGCTACCTGTGCTACCTGTGGCTCCAACTGCTCCCTTCTCTCCGTTAGCACCTGGCTTTCCGTAGCCGGGGACACCAGGAGCACCAGTGGCTCCGGCGGGTCCGGTGTGGCCTTTAGGACCGACGGATCCAGGCATGCCTGGGGCACCGTTCTCACCTGGCTTGCCTGCCATACCGATACCGGGGGCACCAGTGTGTCCCTTGGGTCCCTGGGGTCCCATAGGGCCGGCGGCACCGTCCCTACCTGAGCTGCCGGGCTTCCCTGGCTCGCCGCTCATACCTGGCTTTCCTGGCTTACCTACAGCGGACTGACCGGGGGCTCCAGTGGGACCCTCGGGTCCCTCTGCTCCTGTCTCACCCTGGGGTCCAACAATTCCCACCCCTCTATCTCCCTTCTGGCCGGTCAGGCCAGGTACACCTGGGTGTCCCTTAAGACCGGTCTCTCCTCTGGCTCCGTTGGCTCCTGGAAGGCCGGACGCACCAGGCTTGCCAGTGGCGGACAGACCAGAGGGGCCGGGGCTGCCAGATGGGCCGGGCATGCCGCGGGGTCCCTGGGGCCCGGAGGCGCCAGTGTCTCCCTTCTCGCCATGAGCTCCAGGGATGCCAGGCTTTCCAGGTCCACCTGCGGATCCAGGCTTGCCAGCAATGGAGTGTCCAGGAGAGCCAGGGGGTCCAGGGGGGCCCTCGGGTCCGGGCATACCCTCAGCGCTCTCACCTTGGGGGCCAGCAGGCCCTTCGGGACCCTCGGGGCCAGGCTCACCTGGGGCTCCAGGCTCACCTGCGACCGCTGTGGAGATAAAAACACAAATCATTATGAAAAAGGAAAGAAAAAATATATACAATTCAAAACAGTCCAAATTCAACAATATATAATAAACTAATAGTAATAATAAATAATAATGATGATAATGCTGATTAACAAAAATAATATTAATAATAATCGTTCTATTCTATTACTAAAATTATATTTTAACAATGTGTTCGTATTATCTCCACAGCTGTTAATTGATTGATTGATTGTTTATTGTGAACCTATTTATTAGCATTAAAGTTTGACTACATTATTGTATAATTAAATATGTTGACAGAAGTAAGAGTTCTAAACTTCATCGCCTGCCCCCCTAAATGGGATGTTTTAAGCCTTATACTAAATATTTCTCAAGGATTCAAATGATAACCCCATGTAATGGTGATTGTAGTATAACTTAAAAACTACCTGGGAAACTGTTTGTAAAGCACCCTTTACAACGTTTCTTTTTTCTTCTATTTTTAATACACTGCCTTGATGGGGCTGCATAACCCCGCCTGTAAGAGCCTAATCATAGCCCAGTTTGAATTAAGCAAAACAGATGTTTCTGCTTCTGTGTGAGGTGGGCACACCCAAACAAACCACACTTCTGCTGGGTGACTGCACTGTAATTGTCACAGTCCAACTAAATATAATTCTACAAAATGCACGCAACCTAGTTCTATTTGGGTCACATGGTTCCTTTTAAGTTAAATATCCATGAGTTTACAGTGTGAGGTAAAGTTTAGGCCATACCACATACTGTCATACCAATATAACAATTAAATAATAATATCTATTTTTTATAATGTTCTGTTTTTTAATGTTGAGTTATAATTACTTATTATTTGAATGATTTACTAATTGAATTGTATAATTGTTTTTTCAATTGGCTAGTTATTTATATGCTAAATGTATGATATTATACACCTATCCAAATGGACATATTTTAAACAAAAATTGTGTAGGTCTCTGTATGTAATAATGTATGTACCTATGTATGCATACATATGTATGCACGTATGGATGTATGGATCTATGCATGTATGTGGGTATGTATGTATGTATGTATGTATGTATGTATGTATGTATGTATGTATGTATGTATGTATGTATGTATGTATGTATGTATGTATGTATGTATGTATGTATGTTTGCATGTATGTATGTTTGTATACATACATACATACATACATACATACATACATACATACATGTATGTATGTATGTATGTATGTATGTAGGCCTATGTCTTTGTATGATTTCTTTTGACAACTGTTCATTCAATCTACTTCTCACTTGATGCTGTAGGCTGTTGCTGATAACCCAAGGAAGCGCAGTGTCAAGTGTGAAGTTGTTTGAATGAACGCTTCCCTAAAAAACTGCAAGCAGCAATAAGGCCAAGCAACAGGCCGATTGGAGCATGCGCGTTTGTATCGAGCATTTCACTAGTTCTAAAGGGATGAGCAGAGGAGAATATAAGCACTAGGCAATGCAAAACAGACTCTACGTATTACACAAATACAGGATCTGATTGGACAATCTCATTGGCCACTCCTCACTCCCCTGTAGCCAATCAGGGCAGGAACCGGCATTAGGGCAAATTCAGCCTCAAGTTTCAAAAAGTGGCCTTGTCTATGGCGTTCACATGCTAATCCAGCAGCTGAGTGCTAAGGTAAGACACAATATTAAAGACTATGTTTAAGGGCAAAGAACCTTTGTATATACATGTACAAATGGGCTTTTTTAAAATGTAGCTCTCTTTTAAATGTGTTTCGGGATGTCCTAACTGTCAGAAAATGTCACTTAGCTCTGGACTGAGTTAGCAAAGAAACACTTGAAAAGTGGAGAAGAAGCATGCGCTAGCATGAGCATGTCTTACCCTGGCTCTTGACGGAGTAGGGCTGGTACTGAGGGGCGGCCTTCACCACCTTCTTCACCACGTATCTCTCTCCATGGGCTGCTGTCAAGGCAACCAGCAGCAGGAGGATGCTAGCAACGCGAAGGTCCATCTTCAAATGGCAAACCTGTAGACAGTAAGGAGAGGAAACACAGGATGAACACACCAGCGTCAAACTCAGTCCGAAGGAGTCTTAAGCTCCATTCATGCAATGATGTATGATGTACAAATAAAACAATCAAGGCAATGAATTTAGGAAGTAAAGATAACTTCAGAAGTATAGTTAATGTTGACTTCAACTCTACATCTTCAATCCAAATGGTTGAAAGCAGCAAACAAGAGAGCACAGTGCAGTTTCTAAGAGTTCTTCTAAGTTTGTATTCAGTTGTGCTATCTAGGCTTCCCTGTGCCTCCGCTGTGCAGCGGCAGACACTGCGGAGCATCACCCAGGCCGGGAGGGCCGACTCTAAAGTCCCTGCTCTGCAGACACACAGTCCCAAGTCTGCCGGGCTTGTCTGATTCCTCCCTGAATGAGCCAGTCCAAACACCCAGGGTATGAGAACCCAAAACCGTTCCTAAAATGCTTGCTCCACTGACAGAGAGTAGAGAGGCAGAACAAAAACACACGTACCGGCATCCAAAACAAGGAAGGAAAAAACACTGGCGATCTTCAGCACCACTGAGCTCTGGTGCCTCTTTGTATCCTTAGGGTTGGAGCACTGAGAGGGAATATGCTGCTTGAGAGGACGATGGTGTGAGTATTTATACTATATCTTCCCAGTGCAAAGTTGAGGAAAAAAGGAAAAGCCCCCACCGCACCAAGGGCCTCCCATCGAAGAGCAGAGCTGTAATTAACAGGCAGATCTGCCCAATGCAGGCATGTCACATCAGGGTGCCTCCAGGGATTGAAGCTCCAGACACATGATTATCACTTATTTTAGATTTCTTCTGAACTACAAAATGATCAGGCACCAGTTGAGCGTAAAAAAGAAGGAAAGTGAAATGCCATGTATTATAATTGAGTCAACTTTGTGACTCTTATAGTGAAAAACTGTTCTGTTTCGTCTCTCATTCAGACTTTTTTGATTCTTGGTTGTTCACGTCACTTTATTGTTTATATCTTTCACTTTGTAGTATACTATAGAGTAAATATAGTTAATATTCTTTGTTCATTTTCAACATTTTTAAACATTATTCTGGGTGTTTTTTGTTGATAATCACACTTCACATTTTTTCCATCATATTATTTATATTGCTTCATATAAATTAAAGAGGTGACTGAAGCTGTTCCGTAATAAAAACTATAAATTCCCGTCCCCTTCTGTCTGTCTGTCCTACCAGACTCTTTGACTTCCCATGGTTGTCTGCGGGGTCTCAAGGTAAACAGAGAACAGTATGATGTGGTGTAACACTAGCCAACTGTAACATAACGGTACCAATATATCCCCTTTGCTTTCCTTTGCGTTTAGCAGGCAAAGTCTCAAATCCCAAGTCTTATATAGAAATCTTTATTTCATGTCAAATCATTATTTGTGTCTAATGTTGTGGAATACGTTTACTTTTCCCTCTTGAAATAAATAAACAGATAGAACTACATTCGGGTCCACCTGTTTATTCAGGGCCAATGGAGTACAGAGAAGCGTTCAATTTTGTGCGAAAACACACTATTTAAGTCGCTGTTGGTTCAACGGCTTATAGTCCTTAGTTGGTGTATTTTTGCCAGAGCCCTGGTCAGTACATTGCTAATAAAACTATATAAAGATCTGGGAAGGTCGTGTGGAGCTGTTTCCCTCAGGATGTGAAAGCAGGGCAGTGTCCACTGTCAGGGCCATGTGCGCAGTTCCGTAAAACCGCCACCAGGTGGCAGCTTGCACTTCTGTACCTCGAGTGGAGAGCCTCTGATGAGCTCGAGGAGTAACTGCTGTGGTCGCTCGTTGTTAATTTTGGCCTTCTTATTACATGCGCTGTGGATCACAAGCTTGAGATCTCTTTACTGCAATTACACATGATGTTGTATTTCCTCAATCAGCATTACTCTCCTGTATTATCCTCCCTTCACCATACACCTTGCTTTTCCTGCTTACTTTAGCATCCTCCAACTGTAATTTCTCAATTCGACCAGAGGCCACATAGGAAACGCATACACCCAAATAATCACATGTCCTGCCATACACAAGTACCCATAAACGATGTGTAGGTTAGGCTGCAGCCCATCCCTTAACATTTTTTGCTGAACATGCGACACTCTATAGGAGCACCACCCCCCCCCCCCCCCCAACCCTCTCCATGTGTTCCAAGATATGTGTGCTGTTGACTGATAAAGTGCTTTAAGCAGCGTTGTTTAGGAGAAAACTATAGCACAAGTGCCACTGTGAAACACATTTTTCTTTGAGGTATAATTAAAGATTCTAGATAACCTAGGGCTCTTTTTAACCGTTTCTTCCAGAACTAGACCAAATTAAGTGTAATTTTCTAAAGTGCTACCTCGAAGCAGCTTGGAGCACTTAATCATGCGTGACAGACATTGTTTGCAATTTCTTACAAATTAAATGTAATGCAATTTGCAGTTTTTCCTAACATCCAAACATTTCCATTTGTTCATGATTCCTGAATAGAAGAGACAGCAGTGTGGGCCCGTGGTGTTGTCACAAAGTTCATGCTGAGCCCTTTTTTCACACATGACATGTAGACCAACAGCTGAGGTGATAAAAGCACATTTCTAAATGATGCGAATATAAATTCCAGACAAGGTTCGAGTTTTGAGCTGGATACAGGTTGAGTCTTGAAATTATAAAATAATCTTGCAAATAAAGAAAGAGGGTGGTTGGAAATATAAAATATCATTGATTGGATGCCAACTGCCACATAAAATCTACAGTATGCAAAGTTGTTTTTACATATCTTGGCTATAATTTGTGATTTTAAAGGCCTTTTTTTAATGGTCTCGATGGAAGCCAGGGGATGCTGCCAGCCCTTGTCAGATTTAGATGCATAAACGACAGAGCCAGGGAGGGCGGAGTCAAGGTTTTATTATGTTCTAAGGTTTCGATTGCGTTTAATGCTCTATCAAAAGAGAAAAAACACCATCAACAGCTTTCTTTTTTCTTCTGTTGATTTTCCCTTTCTTTCCATGATTCATCTTCTTCAGCCCATTCATGTATTAAAACAGTAGTGTTCAGAAAGCGGTTTGCGCGTAATAATTTGAACAAGCCACATTCAAATGAACATGGCGGTTTTGATGTTGTTTGTATCCTCATAACATATCCTCCTTTTATTCTCTGCCCATGCCTCTGGGAGAAACCTGCTGAACTTCTCTCTGGGTTTCTTGCTCTTGTGAATTTCACTTGGCTCGTTTACATCCCCAATAGTCTGATGTGGTAGTCGAGCCTCCTTGCAATTACCATTAAGTAGCCACTTAACAAGCTTCCAATTAAAAGTGGATGACGTCGGTCCCATATGTTTAATGAAGTAGACGTTACCAATGTAAATCACATGCATATAATCCATTGTCACCTCATTGTCCCCACACATATGGCACGTTAAACCCTTTTACTCAAAGAATATGGGCTTCCATAATTGTATTCTTACATGGCCTAACGTCATTGAGGGTATATTAAATCTGTATTATGTGTGTGTGTGTGTGTGTGGGTGTCCCACACACACACACACACACACACACACACACACACACACACACACACACACACACACACACACACACACACACACACACACACACACACACACACACACACACACACACACACACACACACACACACACACACCGTACAGCAACAAGGTAACAATATGTCTCGTCTACATTTTCTGTGTTTTTTCCCCTGCTCCGGTGCCCAGGAATGGATGCTGCTGCCCTTACCCTCAGCCCACACCCAAGAAGAGCAACATAATTGGTGGTTGATGTCAGGCAGAAAGAACAGGACACGTGAGTTGAGCAATGGCTAAAGATACACCATCACGGCTGGGATACGAATTTAATGTTTCAATAAACTCTGCAGACCGCTAAGAGCTACTTTGAGCTTTATGAATGGTAGGCCTGAAGGGGGCCCCTCGGAGTGATTGGTGGGGAAATTACAGGGTCCCAAAAATACAAACACAGGGGCCAAGCCGGGGCCCGGAAGTAGAGGCGAAACAGGGTAGCTCCGGCCCCAAAGTCAGGGGTGAGGAACCCCTCCCCCCCGGTGATCAGGACCTGGAAGCCCGCAGGAGAAACAAGAAGGCCGTCATGGGGTTCTTCAATGAGGAATATGGCAACAGGATGTTTCTGTGTTTTGGGTTGTAGCACACCGACCACTGAGTCAATTGAAATGTGTCCAGAGTTATGAACACATGTATCTTAAAGGGGGACAAGAGGCAGAAGGGGGCAGAATGGCTTGAGGGCATTGCTGAGATGGGCATCTATGCATATAGTTTGTTAACTTAGTCCCCTACTGCGACCCACACTTTGAAAATCTTAATTTCAAATTATTTTGAACAAAAATTAGTTTAAAATGAGAAGGGGTGAAACTCTTTTCTTGACTTTTATTGCACTGGCCCTCTGTAAAACTAAAGTCTTGTCTATTGTTACTCGACAAAACCTTTGTTCAACCAAACATACTTCAGACTGAAATTGAGTTGAAGAGTTGCATTTCCAGGATCATTTGGGCTCTCTGGATTGTTCTAGCCAGTCCTGACTCAGTGTTTTGTTTGTGGCAGTTTTTAGAGGGCTTTGTTTTGTAAATGAACACGTCGTAGTGGCTGCCAAAAAGTTATTTTAAACCACCATGCAGACCAAAGGGAACGCTTTATAGGGTGTTGAAGGAATGACACTTTGCCCTAGACAGTGTGACAAAGGTCGAAAGGTCATGACTATATATTTTAGAGGCTCTTTAACCCCTTGTGCTCTGTTCTTCCTCAAAAAGGAAAATAAAGGCATGTATTTACAGGGTATTGCCCCTGTTTTAGAAGGAGATACAAATAATACTTTAAGGGTAATCTGGGTTCCTTAGGATCAGGTGCGAGAGGCAAACGTTGTCAAAACGCACATCACATCAAACCCAGTCAATAGAAAACGAACACTCTGGAAAATATTTTTTAGCCGGAAGTGTCAGAACCCTTGTATATTTACAAAAAATTATAGATAAATAGTGAGCCAAAAATCACAGAGAATACTGCAGCGACAATTTGTGAGACCCAAACAGAAAAGGTGTAAATTTATAAAAGTGATTTGGGGGTTTCTCAATCTTTCAAAGTATACTTGAGTCGTGTAAGCCACCTGATTTGGTTTTTAACAACGTCATTGTGTGTTTTTTTCTCTTTTCTTTTCCAAATCATACCCCTTTTGCTTAATTTGGGATCACTCATGGATATCAAAGTTAAATAAAGTCCCGTTAATGGAATCCTCAGGGCTTAAGTGTGGGTTGGATGCGTGCTGTATTTAGGGATAACGACTAATCCCACACATCAAGCTGAAAATTGTAGGCTTCACTGTCTATGGCAAGTAAAAAGGACAAACACTGTCTCTGTCAGACAATGCCAGCCATTTCCTAGCAGCATTTATATATTTGTATGTCTTCGGCCTACCTTTAACTCACCTGTACCCCACCTGACCTGTAACTATGTGAAGGAGACATTAAACTCTTAAACTCTGTTCCTACTCTATATATTTAGTATGCTTAACCTTCTTTTTTGTTTTACCGGTAAAATAAAAAGGGAAAACAAAAATACAAAGTGGCCAAGCCCATGTTCAGGATGTAAAGTGTCAGTTTTGGGGATGATGAATGACAAGCGTGACACCCTTCCTAGAAGGTTACTCTACTACACAATTCCTCCTGCAGGAGTTTCTATACCGCACTTAGCTCTGCGCCATAATGACATAGGCCTCGGCCTAGGCTACTGTTGTGATAGCACATTTGGATCCAGTCAGGTCTATTCCAAAATAAAAATAAAAAAGCTTGGCGCCAAAACGTCCGTCACCGTCTCTCCCACGGTGACAAGTGTTGGAGATGAACCGGAGCAGGGTTGACAATTCAACAAAACACAGGGCACTGGCCGTCTCCTGGAGCTGGTGTGGGAGGGAAACATGCTCTGGTTAAGGCCAGAGACAGCAATCCAAACAGCTGCACCTAAAATAGGTCCATGTTGTATAACGGTGTCTGTGGTGGGATATAAATATGTATGCATACATGTTGGAAATTGTATATGCACTTGAACAGTAGAGTTAATGTACTTGAAAATTAATATTATTTTATGAAATTGATCTCTAAAAATTAAGACTGTTAAGGTGAACCATTATGCACATGCCGGTATTGTAGGGTTTACTTATTGCCCAAGACTTTTGTGTTCATTGATTGTGTTCGTGTTCGAAGTTCTCATTTATCAGACCTACGTTGAATTCAAATGAGTTGCCTCATGGACTGTGCATGATGGAAATGTGTGTTGCGCTGTCTAAATTTAACATTGGACCAATTTAAAAAAGAATAGTTAACTAAAGGGACCACTTTGCTTTGAAAGTTTTGAAATCATCTCTCGCTGGTCAACTATCTGAGAGCCATCTCCCGGAATATTCAGAAGAAAACCGGTAAGATTCAGTGTTTTGTTTTCCAGTATGCTTGTTTAGAGGGTTTCGGTTGACTTGCTCTTTAATATTTGCCTGAAACGTTAAAGAGGTTCAAAAATAAATCATCTTGAGTATTTGTCAAATATTTCACATTCGTTTCCGCAGAAAGGCAAGCTTCAAGAAGAAAAAAAACCTCATTCCTCCAGTAATGTATTTTTAGGTTTAGGGTGGCAAAGAGGGAAAACCAAAGTGTTTCAAAACTGATTGACCGTAGGACATAGGTCATCCGGTGGCAGGAGACTGGCATCTAGACTAAACACAGCAAAGGGTCAATGAAATGCCCATAAATACTTAAATATAGCATTACTACCGGAGGAAAAATGTCACCTTAAGCACAAAGGGGCGATTATTGCCTGATTTCAATGAAATGAGCTGTGCTTGGGTTAGCGTGTTAAGACGGTGCACTTTAATGGCCTGGTGTTTGAAGGTTTCTTTAAGTAGCATAAATACATTCACAAAGGCAATTATATAAGATAAATATGAACACTATTGAGATTTTTGGAATCCAAATGGGTATTTAAGATATACTGCACAAACTGTTTTACCAAGTTCTAATGAAATATTTAGCCTTTTAATCTTTTTATTCTACATTTCTACTTTCATCCATGAATGACAGCCGAAACCTGCACCTAGATGAGCTCCTTGTCCATCTGACCATGTGCAAGTCCATTTCTAACTGATTCCTCAGTTCAACTTTAAGCTTCATAATCAGTCAAATTGTGTAAAGAGGAACGGTGTCCTTGCACCTTTTTTATCAACGTATCAAAAATTGATAAATAGGTCTGGGTGGTCTGCCAGGGCCGGGGGGGGCTGACATTATATTATGAAAGAGAGATAGAGGTTTTGTTATTTTGATGAGACAACAGATTCTGTGCAGAAGAGAGAGCGCCTCCTCTCATTGTGTCAGAGCCTGTCCAAGGCGAGCCCTAGCCCATGAGTCAGCAACGGGCCGCCCTGTCATTTGGGTGCGCAGCCGTTGTCTTAGCTGACCAGCGAAGAGAGAACTGCTTACTGGGGTTGATTCCCATGTAAGGGCCTTTCTCTTCTTCCCAGTGTTATAATTACAATGTCCCGGGGAAGCTGGCATCCCAGGGCCTATACGTCAAGGACCATAGAAAGCTTCCTTACTGGAAGAAGAGGCCAGAGTATAGGCCCTACCAGGCTTCTTCTGGGATGTCTGACCAGCCTTTCCCAACGATTTTGCCGTTAATCCCCCCCCCCTGTTTTTCCTCGCATTGAATCTCTTGTACCTCATTTTCCAGGAAGATGGGAGCAACTGTTGATAAGAAAAGAAACACCAATGGATGTGGTTTATAAGTATTTAAAAAGTACAGCTCAAAATCCATATAACCCAAGACGCCTGGCTCTGCGGCATGCTGCATTTTACTGGGTACTTACTGCAGAGTGGATGCGAGGCGGAGGGGGGAATTGCTGCACATGGCAGACTTTGAAGGGATTTCCAAGTGGTAGTTTTCTCAGCTATTTTCAGCGGTGGATTTCAAACTAAAATATCCAACTGTGGCACGCTTGAGGTACTGTGGTGCAGGAAGAGAGTGTTACAGTTCTAATATTGGTACACCTAAACCAATCTCTCTCTCTCTCTCTCTCTCTCTCTCTCTCTCTCTCTCTCTCTCTCTCTCTCTCTCTCTCTCTCTCTCTCTCTCTCTCTCTCTCTCTCTCTCTGTTTACGCTGGGCTAGTCCCGTTTTCTTCAGCATATTACCAAAACTGCTGGCTGTTGAATAACCGCAACCATAGCCGATGTTTGAATTCTGCCTCGGACCTAACAGGTGTACACACACACACACACACACACACACACACACACACACACACACACACACACACACACACACACACACACACACACACACACACACACACACACACACACACACACACACACACACACACACACACACACACACACACACACACACACACACACACACACACACACACACACACACACACACACTCATAACGACAGACAAACACACTCACTCTATGTCTGGAAACTCACTGGCAGTGGCATGGCTCTGGTTTCCTGAAGTGGCCGGTGCTGTGGTCAAATGTGTTTGCCTCAAGATGGATGCAGACTGCATCATCAACACCAAGTGTACTGTCTGTGTTTGTGCTGTCTGTGTGTGTGTGTGTTTGTGTGTGTGTGTGGTAGGTGTGAAAAAGTCTAGTTCAGGGTGTCTATCTGCGAGAGTCTGCTGCATTGCTCATGCATTTGGGTATTGTTAACATTTTAACGTGTATATATATTCCGAAATTGCCTCAATTATTCTCAACAAACATTTGTCCAACATGGTGTTCAATTACCGTCATTAGTGACCAAGGAGAACAAGATAACCACTACCAGATGAATATCAACATTCATTTTGTCACTGTGTGCTTGCCTGTTGGTTAAACAGTTTTTAAACACGGGAGGCACAGAGTGAACCAGGTGGATCATGCTGTTTACCATATAAAGACTGCAAAAAGGTTGCTACCTGAATGATCCTGTAAATACAGCACAGTAAAAGCCATGCCGTTATGACAATGACTGATTTGACATCACAACTAAATTTTCCCTAAATAACAAAGAATGGCTGAAATTATTTCAACTTTTACTTCGTACTTCATTTGAGTTGGCTGAACGCTGCAGGCCCCAAAATGTATGCTATTCGAAATCAGATTGGTGGGTTCCCTTGCAGTCATAACCCACCCATTCTCGCCTCTTCCAACAATGTCCCAGAGGATACGGTTTCACAACGTGTAAGACTTTGATCTCAATGTTTTGCAACCTTATCTCAAAAGGACTCCTGCTACAGTACACAATGTGAAGCTCCTCTGTCAAAGCTGATGGCGGATCGGCTTTGATCCCTATCTGTGACACAGAGAGACAAGCGGTTCAGTTCACTGAAATTAAGCTAATTATATTCCACGCCTGCACACAACGAGGAGAAGCTGTAAGCCACCATTATCCCTGGCTCCGGGACTTCTCTCTCTCCGAAACACCCAATGCAAATTAAAGGTCGAAAAGTGTGCCAAAACCTGACATTATAAGCGTCAAGCTCTTTTTTCCTCTTTGGGAGTGAAACGCTGCACAATCTTTCCCTGTCAAGTTCCCTAACCGATACTCTCTTAATGTGAGAGCAACTGCCAAGGTCTGATCCCCGCTATAAGCTGGGAGCTTGAGGACATTTGGGTGTTTATCTCTGAAGCGTGGAGTGGAGAAGGTGAATGGCTGAGCTATTTTGAGTCATTTCAGATTTCAGGACCCCGATAAAGTATCACATAGGTGATACAGAAATAGAGGAACTAAAATACTCTCTGGTACTTAACTGCACAACTTAACCACAATCACTATATTTTATCACAACAGACTTTGTTGCCTGTATGATATTAATCCTATACCTACCTTTTTTTCAATATTTCTCAATTTTCAAACAAATCAGAGTGCATGGAAAACCTAGAAGGAGATTGTTACCTGTGTAACAAACACAACAAACGAGAATAACAACAGTTATATGATATAGATTATGCTAGACTTCTATGATGATTGATATCAATATATTCAGTGGTAAAAAGAGAAGAGAACAGTAATTGTGACATGTTTAAGGAGTAGATACTTGCAGCATTACATTGTGCTATAGTTGAAGAGAAACAGGGCACTTTGAAATGAATTTCAGACAACTGTTCCTGTGTTTAAACACGGGTTACAACTCTGTCCCCTTTCACAACACATTGACGCAGGCTCACACATACATGTGTAAAGTAAGTCATGGTTGCCATGGTTTTGTTTCTTCGTTAAGTGACATGTTTAGGTTCCACCATATGTTCAAGAGTTTGGTGGTTTTGATGATTAGACAATGTTAAAACAAAAGGAAAAAGCTCCTTTTAGAAAACTGTCATTAAGTGCACTTTCACCACAGAGAAAACCACACCTTAAAGACCCGTTCCCTAGAGAATATAGCTCATGTAGGGAGCAGTAATACAATATAGTAATTTAGCAAAGGTGGTCCGACAATGTATCATTCCATGACCCACCTCCATGGTCATCTTTGTTTGGTGAATATCAAGGATGTTTTTTAGTAAATACAATGTTTTCTGTCATTGTTATGCTTGTTGCTATGGACGCTGCTAACACTGAAACCACGTAGCTTTCATGCTGTTTGCATCGTTTTCTTTGTGTTGCGTAGTTAGCTGTGATGTTTTGTGTTTTGATGTTGTACTTTCAATAAAAATGGATTTTGGAGTGCCCCAGGGTGGGACGTATTAATTCTCCTTCTTTGGGATTGACTAGGCTGACTTTCACAAGGTGACCTGGGGGTTATGATGCTTAGCCCAAAAAAACATCTTGTTTACCAAGATAATTATGAAAAATGTATATTTCGTTTTCTAAAACGATTTTCAAAAGAGTACTCAAATGATCAACGTGGGGTAGTAGCGCCACAGGAAGTAATGCAATGTGCAGGTTTCATAGAGTCGTCTTGGAGTCTGTTTCAGACCAAAGAGTGCATTTAATACAACTAAAACTACTAACACAGGGCTCGTAGCCCTACAGGAAAGGAAGTAAATAGCAGGTGAGGGTACTTAAGGTGCTAGAGTCCGGGTCTGATATTTATAATAGAGGGCCACAAAAAGAATGAACACACCATTGATGGGGGAACAGAATGCCTTCGGAGTCAGATAGAGACATCTGGACTCTTATATGAATCAGTGTATTAAGGTAAACAAAAATGATTAATTAAAGGGCTCCAGCCCTACTGGAAGTTATGCAATTAGTAGGTGACCTCATGGGTCAGGAAACTTGGGAGGGTTTTAGAGCCCTGGGGTCTCTTTAATATGAAAGAGGGCCCTTGGGACATATAAGATCATACATATTTTTTTTCTGTAGCACAACAGAAAGAGATTAAAATTGTCGTTGGGAGATCATCAGAAGATGAAAAAACGAATTATTTATTGGGCATAAATTTACTTGGAAGTAAGCTAGAGCCGTGTGGTCTCTTTTTTGAATGAAAGATTGATCAAAAAGGGGCATGACCTCCAACATTAGAGTAAGTACGGCGGGCTTTCAAAATTCCCCATTTTCGGTAGAAATAGAAACTTGTGCCTTAAGGCATGTAAACAGAGCTGGCGCCTCGGAAGCGGGCTGTGGGATTGGACGTCATGAGATCAAGCATTTGATGATCACTTCTTGCAGAGCTAGAACCCCAAAATGTATCATCACCAACGACTCCATTGTACTCCCAAGTAATTTCAGGGCTGCGTAAATAATCTTCTTTTGACCTCCCAATGACCATTTGTAAAATTTCCTGTAGGGTTACAGCCCCGAAATAGATAGTCGTAAATGTCCTTGAGATCCTATTTTATATGAAATAGACTGCCAGTCTCCCAAGTCATTCTATGTTGTTGTTTTTTAAACTTCTGATGACCTCTAGCTGAGGGATTGCATCATTTCCTGTTGAGCTAGAGCCACTGAAGGGATAAACTTGTATGTCATTGCAGGTCTGTTTTATACAAAACAGACCCCAGGTCTCTAACACACTCCCAAGTGTCCTATACCACTATGTCGTCAACTGATTACATCACTTCCTAGAGGGCTACGACCACAATGTTGCAACTTTAGCTTGTCTCTTGAAAATCTTTTTCGTCTGTCTTTTACTTAGTTAATTGCATTTTCAGTTCAAAAACCTTTTGTAATGATTATCGTGTTAAACAAAAATATACATAAATTAACCTTTGGTGCTATTTCACCAGTCTATTTTCTTCTTCTTTTATTGTTTTTGAAGCCAGAAATCAGCAAGGTAACGTATCTCCTTCTCTAGTGGTTTTGTGCATGTTGCTCCTTTTGGGACGCATATTGATTCCAGGACTCTCCTGAAATACACCTCAACTATGGGTCCGTGAAAGGGCGTTTGGCTGCAGGAGACGGGCTCGGCATGGGCCCAGCGCCATCTCGTAACCCGTCTATTCCTCCGGCTCACCATGATAGTTATGTTGCACTTGGAAAAAAAGACTCCAGCTCATGAAATGAATGCTTCATAGGACACTTAAAGAGAGATCCATCCAATCCTTGGAAATAGAATAGTAATTCTATGCTGCAGACATGAAAGCACCTCTAATTTGTCCACAACGTTCGGCTGAGGCTTTGATAGCTAGATACCACATTCTTGATAGCGCGTGGGACTGTTCCCGGTGCAACAAAATATACACAGATTGTGCAAATTGCACGCTTACTTGAAGAGAAGAGCGACTCAGGGGCCATGAGAGGTTACCGCTAACGTTGTTGCCACCCCCACACCCCCTCTCCCACCCACCCAGCCCCCCCCCGGAGCCTCCTGAGTATAGCTTTGTGCAGGTTGGCTGGTGGCAGAGTTTAAGCAGGCCCTCTGTTACTTCAGCGGTTGATATATCTGAGGGGGGCTCCCGGGCTTTTTTTAAACTCCCTGGTTGCTCTATTGTGGCGCAGGGCGTGTTCTTGTGCGGCGCTAAATGTCTAATTATGCGTAACACTACAATCTCCACTTTCTCAGGGTAGGCTACGGCGGCGTGTGTTCCTCTGTAATCAGGGACGTCAGACACCGCAGTCTCCCATGATGTAGTGGTGAAGAGACCCCCCCCCCCCCCCTCGTTATAGTGCTCATTCTGAGCAGCCAGATGTGCGTTCTGTCTTATGTGACATTGTAGCACACGTCAGACAATATCCAGACCGAGAACAAGAATGGGTTTTGGATGGTGGAAGAAAGATGACAATCTTTTAGGTTGTTTAAAAGCTAAGCAGAGTGAGTTCACCTTATCATATATTCCTTAAATGTGATTGGATGTTGATGCAATTCATCTGATGGTGGCCGGCTACCACTACTGCTAGCTACGGTTAATCGATATTATAAGTCACAACAGTGACCACAATCGTCGCAAATACTATACAGCTCATAACAGAGTAGAAAGTTACTGAATGTTGTTGAAAGTTCCACTTTTAATTTGAGCTCATCATTTGTATCATCATTGTATCTAGCTGTGCTATGTTAAAATAAGAGTTTTTTTTTCAATGTGTTCTATTACTAGCTTTCCCTCCCTCCCATCCCTGAAAATTATCCATGGAAAGTGCAAATTGGTGCCTAGAGGAACGAATGAAATAAGAAACAATCATAAAAATGACCTCAAAGCTCTCCGCCTCTCCTCATTAGACGAAAGCGAGGTGAAGCCGCTTAACATAATCATAGCCGATTCCAACTGCGAAAAACATGAGCGACTGCCAAGAATTTTCACGGTGCTCTCCGTAAACGACCACGCACTCTCCTCCTTAAATAGTTGTTATTAATGTGTGTGTACACAGAACTTGATTAGACTAATGCTGTGTAAGTAGCTGGGGAATACATTTAGATCTGGTGGAGGGAAAACACTGGAGTATCTCTGTACGCCTGACAGGTACAAGTCATTGAGTTGAGGAAAATATGCCGGGCCTTAAAACCCTTAGCGTGTGAGTACAATGCTAATAATATCATAAGCTACTTCATTCAGCTCATGACCCAAAAGGAATGACAATTTGGTCCATTAAGCAGAACATGAACTGCATTTACTTTACATAGACATAATAGGGTCAAAAGATCTGCTGAATCTTTTCTAGGCCGATGATAGGTGCTTGTTACCCATAAGCCATTGCTTTCAGTTTCCCCATGTCGTGTGTGAACCCCTGGTCTACTTGGACATGGAAAGGGGTTTGGCGGGTGTCTGTGGTTGCCGCCTCTCCCCTATGTGTCTCCATCTTGGCCACCCGGCACATTTCTCCCTTCCTGGCCCTCTGCCAAAACCAAAGGTAGAGAAACGCCATGAAAATGATACCTCTGCATTGGGGGGAGTTAAAAAATAGATATGTTTTGATCATCGTCTTCAACTTTTCTCCCCCACCAACTTACTTAAAACGACGGCATTAGTTTGAACCGTGGAAAAGAAAAAAGGGGGGTGGGGGTGGGGGGGCGGGAATGAAAGAAGGTTCAATCGTTTAGGTTTTTCTGCTACCTTACCATTATTGCTACCAAAAGGGATGCAAATTAAGATTCTCCCAGAGACCGCGGAGGGACTGAAAAATGCGTCATAAGCGGCAGGAATCAGTAATTTGTGGCCGGGTCTATAAAGGTCCAGAATGCGAAACAGGAGCATTGTGTATTCATTATATTTATGGAACTACCTGTTACTAGGCACGGTTCACGTTGGTTTTTTCCTGGCAAACTAACAATCTCAAAAAGACATGAAAAGTCCCCAACATGACTATGTTTGTTGGACTTGACTCACTTGTCTTAATTTGGTAACTCGTCTGTAAGACGTTCAATCTCTTACAGCCGTGTATGTCCTTGAAGAACAGACATATGGAAACCAAGGCATCGCTAAGTAATGCATCGCTAAGCCACAACAGCGTCTAGAAACATAACTTGTGTTTCTTTGCAGTCCTCCAAAAGTAGGAGACACAAGTAAACACAAGCTCCAACTCAGACTCGAATGTCTTTTTAGAAAAGCACAAGAAGAAAATGTTCTTGTTTTGCCGTCTTCCAACTGGGTCTCCGGTGGTGGTGGTGGTGGTGGTGTGTGTGTGTATTTATCTCGGGAGACCAATGTCTGGACAGTCAGCATGCTTTGCTTCATAACTATAGCATATTTCACATCCAACCAAGCCATTCCTTCCATGTGAAGAATGGACCATCTGGGCAAATAGCCTCTTAAGAGAGCCGGGAGCCAGAACTGCTTGGATGTGGGTTCCGTGCACAGGCAGGCAGATGCGTAAATCACAGACGACCTCAGATTGCGAACAAACCTGAAAGACAAACCCTGATACGAGTGCAAGAAATCTGTTTTTAATGCCCCCAACCCCAACCTTGCATTTCTCGCTGTCCTACACATCACATTACTTATTTAACCCTCATAATGTGTTCGGGTCTGTGGGACCCGTTCTCAGTTTTTAGCTTTATAAAAGTGATACAAATAATTATTTTTTTGAACTAAAATTCATTGGCTTTGGCTCATTTTCTGTGAGGAACATAAATCAGAAAACATTTTCAAGGACCCCCCCCTGTATACCCCCCCATCACATTTATATTACACACAGGGTGTTCGGGTCCAGTGGACCCGGAGCTAGTTTAAGTGTGGAAATCATAGGTTCTGTGCACCCTAATTTTCCCTCTCCTGTGTGTGTGTGTGTGTGTGTGTGTGTGTGTGTGTGTGTGTGTGTGTGTGTGTGTGTGTGTGTGTGTGTGTGTGTGTGTGTGTGTGTGTGTGTGTGTGTGTGTGTGGAGAGTAAAGCAGGTGAATGGGCCCTTGGTGTGAGCACCCACAGTGTGCACCCACCGTTCCCGCACAAGGTTGCAACATTGGAGCACCCAACACTATCTACCCATATTCCCACACATTTCACCCTCTGTCTTGCGGGAACCAAGCTTGGGGATCTGACACTATAAAAAATCTCTGTCAGCGTGGTTCAATACCACAACTGATCAAGATGGCAAAGCGATTCTCTGTTCAGACTGCATTACAGTTGATATTCTAAGAGACAGAGGGTTTTGATGGTGATGCAGAGGAAACAGTTTCAGAAAGTGAGGATAACATTTCTGAAAATTCAGAGTCTGACACTGAATTTGAAGAGGAGGATCAGCATCAGCCAGCTCCGAAACGTAAAAGACAATTACACAATATACATAATACATAATAATATAAAACACAATATACATGCAACCAGTGCAAAAAATACATATGCAATACACACACAGTGAGACTCTGCCCCTCATGTGTGGTATAGACTGATATACGTATAATGGCTGTGTTCAAGGGCTTTAATGTGTTGTTCAGACAGATGTTATTGAGTATGTTTCAATTTCTAATGATGTTGATAATTTCCCAGTTATGCCTGTTTTATGATGCATTTCCTTATTTTATTACATGCTAATACGAAAATAAACAAAAACGAGTGGCACCTCTATTCATAAATGTGATTTAACAAAGGTAAAGGGAACAAATTTAACATATGTGTTGTTTATATTACTTGCAATTGGGTTGAAGTAACCATTTGGTGAGTATTTAAAAAAAAAGTTTGATTATGTTGAATTAAAAGGCCTAAAATGCAATGGGTCCACCAGACCCAGCTGCACCTCCTGTGTAACAAAAAAACGAACACCCTATGAGGGTTAAACAAAAAGTTTTAACATCATACAGATGATACATATAGAATTTCTAAATGTCTTAAATTGGATACAGCTAGAACATCTGTGCATTTCTTTTTTTTCCCCCATGTTTACCTTTCTGCTGCATTTGGGGAGTTGGTCAACATGAAAGATGAGGAAAACATATTTGAGTCCAACTGCCCACGAGGTTGTTGAACAACAACACCGGCGTTCCCGGAGGATGTCCAAGGGCGAGGGTAGGCCCCGCCCCCACCCCCCACAACGGTCAACGGATCATCAGACACAGCCCTGCCCTCGGCCAATCACGGCGGGGCTAGCCCTCTCACCCGGTTGATAAAAGCCCCGGAGCAGGCGGGCTCGGTTCACTGCTCAGGAAGAGGAGGCTTCAGGACGTCCTCGCAGAGAACACCTGCGATTAAGGCCATGTCCTTGCAATGCTTTTTTCGAGACCTTATCGCGGACAATTTACTTTGACATACCCTTGACTCTTTGCATTTTAGTGTTGATTTGCGATTGTTTAACATAAACAGAGTGAGCAGACTTTTCTTTGTAAAAATGGTCCACCAATGATGAGGGGCCCCAATTGCATTGGCCTTAGGGAATAAAGAATGAGAGAAGAGAAAGATAGTGGAAAGGAAGAGTTTGAGTAATTCAGGGGCAGGAAGGTGAACTGGAGTACCACATCTTTGTTGAGGACTATAATAGACTCATACACTGTAGTAACGTTAGTAATCACAGTAAATATAATCCACTACATATCTATACTACAGCAAAAGTAGATCAAATCCACTGCATATCTCCAGCCACAGTAAATCCACTTCATATCTTTTCTAGTAGATTTAATCTACTTCATCTTTACAGCACCTCATTTCAATGCAAGTCACAGTAGAAATAGTCCACTACCACTTTATTTCCGGTCTAGTCATAGTAGATGTAATCCACTTTATATCCAGACTAGTAACAGTAGAAGTAATCCACTTCATATCCAGACTACGAGCAACCAAAACTCCCTAAGGCTTTCCCTTTAGTCTTGTCCCAACATCCATCATCAGCCAACATCATTTGTTGTTCTTATATGGTCAGCCTTAATCGCTAAATTGCAACCGAAAATAAACTAATGTGTTCTAACACTATGTTCTTCCATATACCATAATGATATGTGTTTAACGTTTATTTACAACTACATTTCCATACAGTTTTTTTTCACTTCTTTTTTAAATCGACAAGCGTGTGTTACCATTTGAGCGAGGTCCACAAAAGTCATGGGAAGATTTGGTCAGTTAAAAGTAAATCAAAACCTCAGATTACTGCTGACTTCATGCGCAAACATGTAATTTAATACTTTGTGAAAATTAGTTCATGACGGAAATAAATACAACCCAAATGAAGCCCTAATGTTAGATTTTAACAATTTATTTATTTTCAAACCTGCAATTATGATTTATTTTTCTTTACATGAATGTATAATAACACATTTGGTTACTGAAAAACCACATATAAACAATATAGGATACACATGTATATATATATATATATATATATATATATATATATATATATATATGACTATGTATGTGTAGGAATATATATGGTATATGCATACGTTGGATCGATGTTGGACACACACACACACACACACACACACACACACACACACACACACACACACACACACACACACACACACACACACACACACACACACACACACACACACACACACACACACACACACACACACACACACAGACACAAACACACACGTGGTCAATAGTTCTCCTCGGTCATCAGGTTGACCACGGGTGGTTTCCCTATAAAAAGCATCTGATCATTGATTCTGTGACTCAGGAGACACTTTATAGCTATGGCTCTCTGTAGTTCTTCAAGGGAATGGCTCAGACGTTCCGGCCCTAAAAAAGTGCATTGCTTGCTCTTTGGGTTGTCTGCTGGATGTGGAAACCCTTTACTTCTGCAGCTAATTGAGGAAGACATCTGGTGGACGGTCCGTGAATCAAAGCCTTCTTTGTTGTGTATCTGGATGTTGCGCTTCTGATCAAGATTTATTACTGTGTACTTATCTTACCGAATAGAAAGATTAGAAAGGGCAAGGGATGACACACACACACACACACGCACACACGCACGCACGCACGCACGCACGCACGCACGCACGCACGCACGCACGCACGCACGCACGCACGCACGCACGCACACACACACACACACACACACACACACACACACACAATACGTATATCGTCATTCACCCACTCCCACATACACACATCTACAGAAACACATGCAGACCTCATCTGCACATGATCATTAACGCAACACACGCACACGCAAACACACACACACACACACAACCACACACACCCCCTCTGTGTCTTAGTGGTTCTGGGTGTTACAGCTCGTGTGCAGGAGTTGTCCCCCGACGGTACGGATGAAGGCCTCGGTCAGTTCCTTCTGACAGGCCTGACACTTCTGGCCCTTGTGCACCCTCACCATGGTTTTAGAGGCCTGTGTCTGGGTGGGAGACAGTGAGAGTGAATACATGAATACTATTCGATTACAGCTATACATTAAAGCTGCACTATGTACTTTCACCTTCACTGCAGCCAATACTTTTATGGGTGGATGGGTTTTATACTAACATAAAAAATGGACTATTTTACTATTAAGTCATTTGCAGATGCTTTTATCCATGGCTTGTAGCAAGAAGTGGTTGGCAACCACTTCTTGTTATAAGCCATGGATAATAGGAGGGTGTTAGGCATCTTGCTTGATAGGAGACTTACAGGTTAGGCTGCGAACATTGGGGATCAAACCCAGTTCTTTTAAGCTTGGAGTCGGGAACCCTGAACACTGCATTATCCTACCCGATTACACTTGGATTTTGGTTAACTTAACATTCATAGGCATAATATAGTGAGCAAAAGTGCAGTGGCATAATGCAGCTTTAATTAGCATAATTAGCTTGAAACAGCATGTATTACTAAGCAGGCAGCAGTAGTAGTAAGGCTTTGACAACAAGAGAAGGGCCTCGTCCTCACCCACAGGACCTTGTGTCTCAGGTACTCAGCCTGGGCCAGGGCTCTCTGCAGCCCGCCCATCCTCCTCCGGTGCAGGGTCTCCCGGAGCGACCCCACCAGGTAGGGGCACACCAGCCCCACGGACCAGGCCCCGGGCAGCAGCTCGAGCACCCTGCCCGGGGGGAAGTGCAGAGCGTTGTCCCCCAGGAGCTCCAAGGCCTCGCCGGCGAGGGCGTCCGAGCACAGGTACATGGAGAGCAGGGTGAGGAGCAGGGTCCGCCTGAGGCCCGCTGCATCTCCCGGCCCACTTGCATGGCTCCGCTCCTGGGCTACCCTGTGGCAGTAGGCCTGAGCGGCGTGGGGCTCGCGGCCCTCGTGAACGAGCACTCGGAGGGCCTGGGTGTGGTCGCCCGACCTGCCCAGCACGATGGCCCTCTCCACGTGCAGCCCGGTGGCCATGATGCGCTCTGTCGTGAGGAAAAGATTGGTGTGACTACCATTCATTTACAATTCATTCATTTTATTGAAGATCATCCAGGTAACTTAGGGAGCAGGTAGGGGTTAGAGCAGGTAGGGCGACCTTGGGCATCTTGCTCAAGGATGCCTATAAGTAGAGTGCGGACATTGGTGGGATAGAGTCCATTAGGTCTACTTAAGGCCTACCGTAGAACACTGTATGCCCTCAACACTATCTCGCCCTCACCATGAGCATAAAACCATTGGACGAATCATCTTGACTTATTTATACTTTCACTGCTCTAGAATATTGCCAGGATATTGAGTATGATGGCACAGCGTGTCCACATACGATGTACGGCTGGGACATCGTAGGACATGGAGCTCCAGAGAAGCTCCTGTAGTTTCCCCCGCGTCTCCCCTGCCTCCGGTGGTTCATCCTGCCCTGAGTAGGCCTGCAGGGTCTGGTTGACGTACGCCAGCGCCAGATCAGTGTGATAACCCTCCGTCTGAGGACAGACATTACCATGTTTACTTACCAAAAGTGTTGTTGCTGTTGTGTTGTGTTTTATTGGATTTTATATAATTTCATTTCATGTGGGGTTTCGGTCTTCAGTGTGATGCGTGGCTCACTCCTACCTCTGATTTCTCCTTGTTTATCAAGAACTCAAGATAAAACAGAGAGGCCTGTGGGTAGTTTTTCAAAAACTTGAGGATTTCTTCTGCCCCAAATGAGTTTTGATCGTTATTCTCCTGTTGATGTTTGGTGAAGATTTGAACTCCCACCTTTTCAAAAAAATATTGAATAGTTTAAGTACATTGATGGCAGATGTCAAGAGGCACAACTTGAATCGTGTGTGATTTCTTTTTTGTTGAGGGCTTATGTTGCATTGTATCAACTGAGAAGGTTTATTTGGTAACTTTGAACGCTGGGATTTTTTTCTTTTTGAACAACTGCGCCCTCTGTTGGCGGTGTTAGAACTATGCAGCAAAGCACCTCTTGATTCTTTTGAAGAGCCCACTCCGCAAACATCCACACCACATCGATATCCTGCGTGGTGAGAGTGGACACTATGTGCTCATACACGTCTGGGCAGGAGGGGTCCTCAAAGTGGCCATCTGCGATTTTCACCCACGTCTGGTAAAACAATCGCACGACTTTCAATGAGAGAATACGTTTCAACTTCTTTGGTATATATAGAGAAAAAAACAATTCCTACCTTGATTGCTTTAACGTGATTGCCATGGCTTTGGTAGAGCATACCTAGTACAAAATATCTAACAAAAAATACATTGCATTATATTTGTTAGAGTAAATAATCGTTTTATATCAATTGAGCAAATAACAGGAAAATATATATGCACAAACATTACAGAATTACAGCTGATCAAAAAAAAGACAGATCCAATTTCATAGGCCTGCGGTTGCATCCTCAAATCTGTCGAGATGTTTTGTAGTAGTAGTCCATGATGACCTCATACACATACACATACACACACCCACACCCACACGCACACGCACCCGCACCCGCACCCGCACCCACGCACACGCACACGCACACACGCACACACACACACGCACACACACACACACACACACACACACACACACACACACACACACACACACACACACACACACACAACCTCTTACAGGCAGACTCAGAATCTTGAGCCCATTTATTAGGGAACAGGTGTTATCAGGATTCCATCACTGCATTCCCAGAATCCTGCATTGTGAAAGTCTTCCCTTTTTTTTTTAAATGTACAATGGCATTTTATTCTACATACAAAACAACCGTAGTATTTTTCAGGAGTCCACGACCACCCTGCCCGTTTTGACACACAAAAGTAATTTGACACTTCTGGGATGAGCCAATGATTCATCTGTTTGGAAGGTTTTGTTGGAGACAAACAAAGAATCTTCAGGCAACAGATGTGACAGCTGTGACTGCTCTCTCTCTCCTTCGTCTGCTGGGTCCTCTGTGTTTGCCTACCTGCTACAGGTAGCCAGTGGGCGGGGCTGAGAGGCTTGTCAGCTGATGAGGTGCACCTGTGCAGGTCTGCCACGCAGGCTTTAGCCAGTCTCTCTCTCTTTCCACAGAGGCAGGTGGGCTTGGGTTCTGTTTAGGGTGGTTCCTTAAGGGTTTGGACCTTTGGATTGGTTCCATGTTTTGTTTTATGTTAACGCTATTCAACATCCCAACAGCAAACTTTCCACTGCCCATATACATAGGCTAGTCGAAAGAATTGTGTGTTTGGTCAGTAGTTCAGTTGGTTGGTCACATATGTTGGTTTGCTGTTCAGGTTTGGTTTGTTGCATTTTGTTTGGGTATTTCCAACATGGTAAAGATGGTTTGTTGTTCCCAGTATTTGTTTTGTCTGTCTGGGTAAGTTTCCTCCGTTCTGGCTCGGTCGGTGTCGTGGAAATATCAATCATAACTATAAATATACAATCACATACAAATGATATTAACCTTGTTTATATAATTATTACATTCGAAGGAACTGTATACATTCTCCCTGTAACTTAAGTTAATTCGTATTCAAGTTCCCACTGGAGCCAGGAAGTCTGGTTTTATGACCAGGCCAATCGACTGACTTCTTTGTTGTGTAAACTCGTTTACAGCCAAACCTGTAGACATGTCCAATACCCACCCATTGTATTACAAATGTACTTGGCTTAAGGTCACTCCCACTTCCTTCCCACAATGTTAATGTTCCCTATAAGAATCTTGTGAATCTATTGTCTCGGCGAATATGTTCTTGGTAACTTTTGCTGCCAGTACTTTTCCCATGATCATGCTTTAAGATTAAATCAAATATTTCGCTGTCCGACGTGTCCGTGAGAGAACTTTCTCTTCATCAGTCGGTCCTTGTGATTTTGGTTATTAGATGATTGTGTTGTACAATGAAAGACAGTAAAGATTCAATATGAATGGCAAAATAAGGATGGGATTTTATTTGAACAATAAAATATGTGTTGGGCAAATTATAGAGAGGCTGAGATTATAGATTTCATATTCAAAAGGTGAAGGGGTGAAAAAATGTAAGAAATATATTTAAGAAATATAGGCCTACTCAAAGCCCAAATCATTGATATCATACCCTATCCAATAATAAAGAAATTTGAATTTGAATGGTAACAATTCCGTTAAATCCTCATCCTCGTTTTGATAGTCTCTCATGGCCGATCAGTGTGTTCTTTCTGATTAGCTCTTAATTGAGATCACCTGTCACGCACCCCTTTATTTAAGGTGAACACAATGGGTTTGGTTTACTTTTCGCATCGGCCTGTGTCAATCGAGGTTGAGTTTAGTGAGGGTTGAAAGTTTTCAATCTAGATTGCAGATCACTATTGTCACTTTATACAAACTGAAAGTATGCGTTGTTGCGTGTTTGTTTTTGTGGGCATTTGACTGAACAGCCCAGACAAATATTGCTACCAACATGGCACTTCGAAACAGACCACCGCAGTGAGTAAAAGTTATTTTCCTTTATTAAATGTTGACGTTTTTGGGCTGTCTCCTCGGACACAAGCCATCAGTATCCCTGCTCTTTGCACCTTGACATGCATGTCGCCGCTGTTTGTTAACCTAGCTTTGCTGATTTGTATCTTGTGATGTGTGTGTGTTTTTCTTAACAGGTGTTAGATGACTGACAAGATCTATGGGGGGGCCCCCTTTGGGCCCCCCCATACCAACTTAGTCTTCAAAGGAATCTAGTGCCATGGGACTCCAGTGTCTTCAAAACATCCTCGGAATACATGTGTATGAATGGTCCACCGAAGGGTTGATCTGGAAGCCACCACGGTCCACGCAGTAATCTGCTGCGTGGGCCGTAGTGGCTTCCAGAGCCATCTTTCGGTCTTGGTCAGGATTTGTTACAGTTGCCCTTCAATGTAGCGGGCTCCGGGTTTCTGAAGAAGCCTGCTTTACGTAGCATTGGAGTACAAATATTGTGCAAAATGCTCATGTAATTGCACTAGCACTGGTAACCTGTAGATTAGCTTAGTTTAACGTCATTCCGTGCCGTCTCTTGTCAAATGTGTGGCTTACTTTAAGTCCACAAGGCCCTCTGGTAAACCACGTTGGAACACCCCTGGACAAGGTGATTAGTCACTGGGTGTGTGCTAAAGTTTTGTTCCATTTTTCACTAGTTGGTTAAGGTTTGGTAGAATTGTTTGGATGCTAGCGACGTGATGGTGTATGTACAAGAGCCTACCGTGGCCAGGCCACAGTTGCGACGGCCACGGCCAGATGGCCTAGTGTGAGTGCAATCTTGATTGCATTTGTATACTGTTTACCATTGGATGTTTATGCAATTTGGCTTAATTCATCCGCTGTAAAGCTGCATTTGACTATTCCAGGGTCGTTTTGTACAGGCTTTCAATTGACCATGTTGACTAGTTTGTGGGAAGTTTTTTCTTTTTTTTTACCCTTGCTTACAATCCAACGGTTGCGACCACTTATGCAACTGGGCTGTGAACCTTGCAATTCTAGTTGCATATTTGTACACGCAAGCTTGTCCATTTCTATCGCCATCACTAACACTAGCTTCAGCATTTCCTTGTAGGCCGTTAGCTGACTTGTGTATTGGAGCGATGATTTGGGTATTTTAAGATGCTTGAAAACCTAAAATAAAGCAAAATGCGTGTGGTGTGCAAGAGCCAATTTGTTGGCTTGCAGTAGTCGAGGAGTTGCCGTAGGTCGTAAGCCATCTGGAGGTTGTGGCAATGGAGGCTTGTGGTAGATCTGCCATCCAAGAAAGGTTAATTCTTCTGAAGCATGATTAATAGTTTAGTCAATTGAATCTATTCATATAGAACTATAAAATCCAAGACTGCAGCCAGTAACTTGGATCGCAATATGTGGAAAGTATTAGTCTTCATTTGTAACAACAGAATAATTAACATGACTAACTGGGTTTCTTCCATTTTCTAACTAGGGGGACTTGACTGGTGAGTCTACTGGATTAATCAGTAGCGGTACTTTGCCCAACAGATTTGATGGCATGACTCCAGGGTGACAAAGACAATTATTCCCTGCCTATCAAAAGAGACTTCTAAAACATATCTGCTAGAACAGTTCCTCTACTTTTTGTATAATTTGGTCATGCTGCAAATTTACTTTTTGTAGTTGCTCCATATTTAGTTCTTTGACGGCCTCACCTGCTAGAAAAGTCTATTCAAATCGGCTAAATATAATGAACTAAATTAATAGCCATGAAATGTTGTCACTCGTACTAATGGCAAATACCCTCTTTCAGTTGGTGGTTCAACACTGATGTCTCTCTAGGCTTGAGGGAGAGCTCACAAGTAAATTACACGAATGTCCTGGAGCAATTGGGAATACACTTTTATTTAGTCTACCTGACATCTTTGAACTATAGGTCACCTAACCCAAACTTTTCACTCTTGTTAGGTTGTCCTTTTCTCTTGTTTTAACCCGAAAGGGCTGAAAATATCAACATTTCAGGTATTCTGTTTGGATAATGTGCAAAACTTGTGGCTTCACTAATAAAAAAAATTAACAAATGTATTTTTCTTAATGTGGTTAAACTATTTAAAGATTTGTATGCAAAATATTTCTGCTCAATTTGTGGTCAATTTTTTAATTAGATAAAACACGACTATGGGTTAAAGGTATTTGCTTTGGGCATCTTTTCATATTTTTAGAATCTAGCTCCATTGCCGTTAGAAATGGTGTCTCCCAGTACTGCAAAGTGCTTCCACAAGTTAAAAAAATGGGCAGAAAAGGAACTGCCAACTAAATCTATTTAACATGGGTAGAAAGTTTGCATGGAAGCTCTTGGCTGCTGGTTCCCAACACAGCTCCACTGTTAGCCTGTGACCTTGCGTTTAACTTTTTTGGACTTTTGGTGACTTTCACAAAAGAGAAATTAACTGTTAATACAATAAACAAGACATTTGAAACTTCAGCTACATTTTTATGACATGTTTGTCAGGTGATAACTATGTACCTGTGACCGCATATCATGGTACCATTTTGAACTGTTTGTGGATATTGCATTAAATCCATATGCTTGAAACTTTTCAATAATGCATATCAACGAAACAATGGAATGAAATAAATAGTTCAAGCAATTTGTGGGACTTGGCTGCTTTTACATTATTACTCATTGTGGGGGTTATTTCAGTCTCTCCAACCTGCAGGTCGTGCGGTCGACTCTATTAATGCAGGCTGTGGAAAATGCGCAGACTTTGGCTCAGCCTGGCTCCGCCTCTTCCGCTACGTAGCTAAGATGGCTGCCGTTGAGTACGGGGAGTGTCCTTCGATCCACACTTCAGGATTAGCCCGTTTTGAGTACGGCATCCGGGTCCTTGAAGTATACTTTTTTTCGCCGGATCTGAATTGGAACGTACTGCGTACTCAAATGTTGGACCGTGGTGAAGTTAGTTTGAAGTTGGATATTCGACAGATATTCGGCCATTCATTTCCTATGGGAAATTGCTTTTTGCTCAATAGCTTCCGAGTTATAGGAGCCAGTGGCCCCAGACCAATGTTGACCTGTCCTACTATGTGGTACTAACAACACACACCTCACTAAAAATTAATATTTTGCTCCTCCTATTTTATTTAAATATTTTAAGAATCCCATTCATTTCCTATGGGAAATTGCTTTTTGCTCAATAGCTTCCGAGTTATAGGACCCAGAGGCCCCAGACCAATGTTCACCTGTCCTACTATGTGGTACTAACAACAGACACCTCACTAAAAATTAATATTTTGCTCCTCCTATTTTATTTAAATATTTTAAGAATCCCATTCATTTCCTATGGGAAATTGCTTTTTGCTCAATAGCTTCCGAGTAATAGGACCCAGAGGCCCCAGACCAATGTTGACCTGTCCTACTATGTGGTACTAACAACACACACCTCACTAAAAATTAATATTTTGCTCCTCCTATTTTATTTAAATATTTTAAGAATCCCATTCATTTCCTATGGGAAATTGCATTTTGCTCAATAGCTTCCGAGTTATAGGACCCAGAGGCCCCAGACCAATGTTGACCTGTCCTACTATGTGGTACTAACAACACACACCTCACTAAAAATTAATATTCTGCACCTCCTATTTTATTTAAATATTTTAAGAATCCCATTCATTTCCTATGGAAGACGGCTTTTTGCTCAATAGCTTCCGAGTTATGGGACCATGAGGCCCCTGACCAATTTAGACCTGTTCTACTATGTGGTACTAACAACACACACCTCACTAACAATTTATATTTTGCACCTCCTATTTAATTTAAATATTTTAAGAATCCCATTCATTTCCTATGGGAAATTGCTTTTTGCTCAATAGCTTCCGAGTTATAGGACCCAGAGGCCCCAGACCAATGTTGACCTGTCCTACTATGTGGTACTAACAACACACACCTCACTAAAAATGTATATTTTGCTCCTCCTATTTTATTTAAATATTTTAAGAATCCCATTCATTTCCTATGGGAAATTGCTTTTTGCTCAATAGCTTCCGAGTTATGGGACCCAGAGGCCCCAGACCAATTTAGACCTGTTCTACTATGTGGTACTAACAACACACACCTCACTAAAAATTAATATTTTGCTCCTCCTATTTTATTTAAATATTTTAAGAATCCCATTCATTTCCTATGGAAGACGGCTTTTTGCTCAATAGCTTCCGAGTTATGGGACCCAGAGGCCCCAGACCAATTTAGACCTGTTCTACTATGTGGTACTAACAACACACACCTCACTAAAAAATAATATTTTGCTCCTCCTATTTTATTTAAATATTTTAAGAATCCCATTCATTTCCTATGGGAAATTGCTTTTTGCTCAATAGCTTCCGAGTTATAGGACCCAGAGGCCCCAGACCAATGTTGACCTGTTCTACTATGTGGTACTAACAACACACACCTCACTAAAAATTAATATTTTGCTCCTCCTATTTTATTTAAATATTTTAAGAATCCCATTCATTTCCTATGGAAGACGGCTTTTTGCTCAATAGCTTCCTAGTTATGGGACCCAGAGGCCCCAGACCAATTTAGACCTGTTCTACTATGTGGTACTAACAACACACACCTCACTAAAAATTTATATTTTGCTCCTCCTATTTTATTTAAATATTTTAAGAATCCCATTCATTTCCTATGGAAGACGGCTTTTTGCTCAATAGCTTCCTAGTTATGGGACCCAGAGGCCCCAGACCAATTTAGACCTGTTCTACTATGTGGTACTAACAACACACACCTCACTAAAAAATAATATTCTGCACCTCCTATTTTATTTAAATATTTTAAGAATCCCATTCATTTCCTATAGACGGCTTTTTGCTCAATAGCTTCCGAGTTATGGGAGCCAGTGGCCCCAGACCAATGTTGACCTGTCCTACTATGTGGTACTAACAACACACACCTCACTAAAAATTAATATTTTGCTCCTCCTATTTTATTTAAATATTTTAAGAATCCCATTCATTTCCTATGGAAGACGGCTTTTTGCTCAATAGCTTCCGAGTTATGTGACCCAGAGGCCCCAGACCAATTTAGACCTGTTCTACTATGTGGTACTAACAACACACACCTCACTAAAAATTAATATTTTGCTCCTCCTATTTTATTTAAATATTTTAAGAATCCCATTAATTTCCTATGGAAGACGGCTTTTTGCTCAATAGCTTCCGAGTTATGGGACCCAGAGGCCCCAGACCAATTTAGACCTGTTCTACTATGTGGTACTAACAACACACACCTCACTAAAAATTAATATTTTGCTCCTCCTATTTTATTTAAATATTTTAAGAATCCCATTCATTTCCTATGGAAGACGGCTTTTTGCTCAATAGCTTCCGAGTTATGGGACCCAGAGGCCCCAGACCAATGTTGACCAATGTTGTATTAATTATGTCTAAACTGCAGGGAATAGATACATATTCCAAGGTGCCTTTCGAAGGAAACCTTGGAAAATCTGTCTATTTCCTAAACAGCGGACCCTATGACAAAAACAACATAATTGACGGCAGCTCCGTTGCCGCCCACGTGGTTTGGAGCCATGTAAGGAGCAGAGGGGGCTGACATAGCAACCATGAGAGTTACGTGACGTGGACGCAGGCCCATTGAAAAGAAAAGGCCAAAAAACCTAGGCATGGCACATGTTTACAGACGTTATTGTATTTAATTAATTAAATATTAAAATATATATTATATAAATAATTAAATGTACAATTATTTTGTTATAATATTATAAGTAGACCATAGCTTTTATTCAATTGTCGTTATAACAAGATCTGTATCCGACCATTGACCATCGACTCGTAAATTCTATGAATTTAATTCATATTGACGTATGGCGATGGACCGTATGGCACTGTATCCCTTAAATCCCATTTTGAATTTAATAGACCATTCTCGTTGCTTCGAGGAAGTCTGGTGGTCTCCGTATATAATAAATAAATATATAAACATATTTATTTATTTATTCCAGCTCTTCTCAATGCTGCGGAACGCTCACTAAAATTTTTACGTAAACAATTTTAATAGTGTAACTATGCATAAATATCTTACCCACCCAGAATAAAAAGTATTTCCGCCATTTTCACAGAAAAATATCCAAAAAAACATCCAATAGGAGAGATGCTCACAGCGTCTATTGGAGACGTAGTCGGGTTAATACAGGAGTGAATCGGCTGCTGGAGCACCCCATTTCCGTCTGCAGACTACGCCGAAGGGTACCTTTCCCGTCAGCCACCGACGTTCAAGTGCCTTGGCCAACAGTCGGTATTTGATGTTCTCGGAGTCAGGCTGTGTTGGTCTGCATTGGTCTGGGGTTTCTGGGTTTCTGGAGGAGCAAAATATTAATTTTTAGGGAGGTGTGTGTTGTTCGTACCACATAGTAGAACATGTCTAAATTGGTCTGGGGCCTCTGGGTCCCATAACTCAGAAGCTATTGAGCAAAAAGCCGTTTTCCATAGGAAATGAATGGGATTCTTAAAATATTTAAATAAAATAGGAGGAGCAAAATATTAATTTTTAGTGAGGTGTGTGTTGTTAGTACCACATAGTAGGACAGGTCAACATTGGTCTGGGGCCTCTGGGTCCTATAACTCGGAAGCTATTGAGCAAAATGCAATTTCCCATAGGAAATGAATGGGATTCTTAAAATATTTAAATAAAATAGGAGGAGCAAAATATTAATTTTTAGTGAGGTGTGTGTTGTTAGTACCACATAGTAGAACATGTCTAAATTGGTCTGGGCCTCTGGGTCCCATAACTCAGAAGCTATTGAGCAAAAAGCCGTTTTCCATAGGAAATGAATGGGATTCTTAAAATATTTAAATAAAATAGGAGGAGCAAAATATAATTTTTAGTGAGGTGTGTGTTGTTAGTACCACATAGTAGGACAGGTCAACATTGGTCTGGGGCCTCTGGGTCCTATAACTCGGAAGCTATTGAGCAAAATGCAATTTCCCATAGGAAATGAATGGGATTCTTAAAATATTTAAATAAAATAGGAGGAGCAAAATATAAATTTTTAGTGAGGTGTGTGTTGTTAGTACCACATAGTAGGACAGGTCAACATTGGTCTGGGGCCACTGGCTCCTATAACTCGGAAGCTATTGAGCAAAAAGCAATTTCCCATTGGAAATGAATGGGATTCTTAAAATATTTAAATTAAATAGGAGGTGCAAAATATTAATTTTTAGTGAGGTGTGTGTTGTTAGTACCACATAGTAGAACAGGTGAACATTGGTCTGGGGCCTCTGGGTCCTATAACTCGGAAGCTATTGAGCAAAAAGCAATTTCCCATAGGAAATGATTGGGATTCTTAAAATATTTAAATAAAATAGGAGGAGCAAAATATTATTTTTTAGTGAGGTGTGTGTTGTTAGTACCACATAGTAGAACCGGTCTAAATTGGTCTGGGGCCTCTGGGTCCCATAACTCGGAAGCTATTGAGCAAAAAGCCGTCTTCCATAGGAAATGAATGGGATTCTTAAAATATTTAAATAAAATAGGAGGAGCAAAATATTAATTTTTAGTGAGGTGTGTGTTGTTAGTACCACATAGTAGAACAGGTCTAAATTGGTCTGGGGCCTCATGGTCCCATAACTCGGAAGCTATTGAGCAAAAAGCCGTCTTCCATAGGAAATGAATGGGATTCTTAAAATATTTAAATAAAATAGGAGGAGCAAAATATTAATTTTTAGTGAGGTGTGTGTTGTTAGTACCACATAGTAGGACAGGTCAACATTGGTCTGGGGCCTCTGGGTCCTATAACTCGGAAGCTATTGAGCAAAAAGCAATTTCCCATAGGAAATGAATGGGATTCTTAAAATATTTAAATAAAATAGGAGGAGCAAAATATTAATTTTTAGTGAGGTGTGTGTTGTTAGTACCACATAGTAGGACAGGTCAACATTGGTCTGGGGCCTCTGGGTCCTATAACTCGGAAGCTATTGAGCAAAAAGCAATTTCCCATAGGAAATGAATGGGATTCTTAAAATATTTAAATAAAATAGGAGGAGCAAAATATTATTTTTTAGTGAGGTGTGTGTTGTTAGTACCACATAGTAGGACAGGTCAACATTGGTCTGGGGCCTCTGGGTCCTATAACTCGGAAGCTATTGAGCAAAATGCAATTTCCCATAGGAAATGAATGGGATTCTTAAAATATTTAAATAAAATAGGAGGAGCAAAATATTAATTTTTAGTGAGGTGTGTGTTGTTAGTACCACATAGTAGAACAGGTCTAAATTGGTCTGGGGCCTCTGGGTCCCATAACTCGGAAGCTATTGAGCAAAAAGCCGTCTTCCATAGGAAATGAATGGGATTCTTAAAATATTTAAATAAAATAGGAGGAGCAAAATATTAATTTTTAGTGAGGTGTGTGTTGTTAGTACCACATAGTAGGACAGGTCAACATTGGTCTGGGGCCTCTGGGTCCTATAACTCGGAAGCTATTGAGCAAAAAGCAATTTCCCATAGGAAATGAATGGGATTCTTAAAATATTTAAATAAAATAGGAGGAGCAAAATATTATTTTTTAGTGAGGTGTGTGTTGTTAGTACCACATAGTAGGACAGGTCAACATTGGTCTGGGGCCTCTGGGTCCTATAACTCGGAAGCTATTGAGCAAAAAGTAATTTTCCATAGGAAATGAATGGCCGAATATCCGTCGAATATCCAACTTCAAACTAACTTCACCACGGTAAATGTTGGCTAGTAAGTACGGACAGTACGGGTATTGGAACACGGCACAGGTTCGAGCGTGTGCATGGGTTGAATTGCGTGTGTCTCACGCCGAATGCATGAGACATGAGAGCCCTGTACTTACGTGATACAAACCAGCACCGCAAACGTTCTCTCCCGCTTGAGATTACGTCTTTCTTTATAGGTTCATGGGTCTGATTCGCCGATTTCCCATGCTGATATCCCCGGAGATTCTCGGGCATCTTCGACAATTTGGCTATAGATGTCTCATTACACGCTAAATAATATAATTATAGCCTAATTATATATATAGCCTATAAATATATATAGGCAATATATATAATTATGCAATATATATATATTTATATATATATATATATATATATATATATATATATATATACATATATATATATATATATATATATATATATATATACATATAGCATTTGTGGTTTTGGCATAAACATAACTAGGGTGCACTGTACTATCTGCGCACACCCTTTCTGAATCCTCTCTCTCTCTCTCTCTCTGTCCCTCCCTCTCTCTCTTTCTCTCTCTCGTACCGTTTTGTGGAGCACGTTAATTGTCTTAGAACACTCCCATTCAGAATGCATTGGTTTACATTTCGTTCTGTGTAACACGCAAAAAGTCGGACTATCGTGCTCTGGAACACACTTCAATAGATTAACGTTCGTGCGCAGGAGCACGCAATCGCGTGATACCGTGTTGCACACACACACACACACACACACACACACACACACACACACACACACACACACACACACACACACACACACACACACACACAATACAGAATAAATACTCTGTTATCCAAACCTGTTGTGGTGCTCCAGAACCGAGACGCAGCGATCCAGCCTGCAGGCGTTGGGCGAGGCCACGAGCTGCCTCAGCGACTCCCCCTCCCCGGCAGCGCCCTGCTCCGCGTAGACCCTCAGCAGCACGCAATCAACCGCCTCCCTGGGGCCTCCCTGTCCCGTCGCCCTGGCAACGGCCAGGTAGTCGGCCAGGAAGTCCAGGTAGAGCCGGTAAGCGGCGGCGTCTTCTCGCTGCAGGCGCGCCAGATCTGCTACCTCCTCCTGACCCACCGTTGTTTCCCCGCGCCGGGAGACCAAACCTCGGTCCCCCAGGCAGGGCCTCATGTCAGGGTACAGGCTGATTATCTCTCTGGGGTCCAGGTCACCGGCTCTTTACAACAGAAATCAAAGCATGTGTTTGTGGTGGTAGTCACTAGATCACAAGCTGAGCCACCACCTAAGAGGGCAGAATGAATGTTAACGTTATTAAACAGTTAAATCTTACTGTCTGACTAACACAAATCCTACTTTATACAGAGTTTAGAGTCATACGCTTATGTGTAATTAATGTTTTCATGTTGAATGTGTCTTCGTTATACTTTTTTGTTTGAGAATATTTCCGATGATGTCCTTTTGGTTACTTACAAGAAAGGGCTTGACAATTTTTTTTACATTTTAAATTTCAAAAATAAAAAGCATTATCGTGATAATCATATCTTCCAGCTCCCGTTTATAATGCCTGCACTACGTTGTGTGTTTCTCCCTCACATGAACAGCTCCTTGGCTGCATCGAAGGCCCGCTGGTTGAACTGATGCACGCCCGCCAGATAGGAGATGTCCTTATGCAGCTCCTGCAGAGGTGAGGAGGGAACGCACACATTCACCACGCAGATCACATTAAGCAAAGCCCATTCCTCCTCCTCTTCATTTCATTGCATGTTTATTTCCCCTTGATTCCACGACGAAGGCGTAAGAGGAGCCTGATGCAGCCTGTCATCAAACTATGAATAACCAATCGCGTCAGGCAAGGCTCTCCCACCCCTCCCCCTCCACCACCCTCACCCCGCACCCAGAGCATAAATAATGCGCGAGTTTGGGTATTAAAGTCGAGCGGCTTTCTGCCTCAAACATCTGACCTGTAACCTGAGATATCAGGGAGATTACACCGAATCTTAGCCACCATCTGGTGCACTCTCAGCCCCCTTCTCTGATCCGGCCAAGACACACCTACTGCACCGAACCCGCCAGACCGTAAAGTCCTCTAGTGGGGCGGATTAATCTGTCGTGCAGTAATGGAATATTAAATTCTTACATTGTAGTAGCACTCCTGCTGCTTTTTTTAACGGCGTACCTAGTAGGCACGCCAGAGCTCCGTGGACTTATGTTTGCATGGTTAATACTCTGGTGAATTTAGAAACCGCGTTGGGAAATATGTTTGAGTCTTTCTGAGAAGTGTAAATGAAATGACATAGTGTATTATCCCTCCATCCACCCGACTGAGATAGTGCAACATCTTTTTCATTATGTAGAGTCTCAGATTTACATTTTTCATCATTCCTTCCTCTGCCGGCCATCTGTTGGCTCCGGATTCCGTTCTGCCCACACAGTGAATACCATTTCACTGTTCAGTCGTTTTGGTCTGACTGTCGCTTGAAACTCAGTCAAAAAATGATATGCATGTTGGACTTTGTCTCACCTCATAGGAGTGTTGTGGGAGATGGCTTTGAACCCCGTCCAGCAGGAACAAGGCCTCGTCCAGTCTCTGGCAGATCACCAGAGCCTGGACCTGCTCCTGTAACGGCACCAGAGACAGAGCCCAGATCTGCCTGTCCGTGAAAACCAGCACGCCCTCTGAGCCCCACATGGAGAGGGAGAGAGAGGAATAAATCATCTCAGGGGAGAGGAAGAGAGAAAGAGGAGGTTTTTATTTCTACCTGCACAACTTTATGCATCACATAATTGTATCTTCCATTTGCTTGTTTAACTATTTTGTATTCATTATCACTTATTATCACAATTATCACTGTGCGTTTTAGATGTTGTTCAATTAACCTGGTCTGCGTCTACAAAATACAAAATGTTCTACTGCACATTTGATCATAAAACACTTAAACCAAGGCTCTCTTTTAGCTTTGACAAACAACTGTCGACCCTGAGTATTAAGACACTAAACACTAAACCAACACAGACCCATCAACGGCATAGTGCATTTGATTATGTACTGTGTTCGTGTTTCCCAGGTCCACCAGGGAGGCGGGATGGTGACATGTGCCCCCCCATCAGGGGATTAGTAGTGTTAGCAGCTTTGGATCCATGCGCGGAGCGCGTGTGTGTGTACCTGGCCCCGGCACCAGGCCCCGGGCCCCGTCCAGAGCCACCGTCTGTTTGAGCGTGTGATCCAGCAGGCTGTAGACAGACAGTCCTCGGGGCTGCAGGGCCAGGATGTAGGGGAAGCAGACGTCAGCTGCCAGCACCTCCCGGGGCCACGGCAGGGGAGGGCGCTGGCAGGTCCCCGTGCTCATCACAAACATGCCTGGGGGCGTGGAAGGGAGAAAGGAAACTAAATGGAGAATGATGCTTTCGTACTAAACTGATCAACAGGGGGGTTGGAAGGATGCTTCTGTATGCTAGAGCCAGGCTCCATGAACTGCCATCCCCCTGGCCGAACACATTTCACGGATCGCCGCTTTGAATGTGAAGCGGGAGAGTGTGGTCATTTTTACTGTGTTACCGAAAAAATCAGACATTTTGTTTACGCGCCTCTTGACCCCCAAAATCGACGTTGTTCCTTACAGCCTCACGACTGTTATTAAACCTACATAGTGCTTCGTAAAGTTAAAAAGTTAAGCAATCTGCCTCTTCTGACATCACAACAGGGCGTGTCCACCTAGATGTGTGCTAGATAGACAAGTCTACCAGCCTGCCCACGTTGCTCATCTATCCGTCATACATCTAGGTGGACACGCCAACTTGTGATGTCAGAAGAGGCAGATTTTCCAAACGGCTTGTAACGGCTAATCACACTCACACCTGGTGGTATAATATGGCACCTTTAAGGGGCATATGGAAGGGGAAAAAAATTGTTGGAAATCTTTTTGAGTTTCTGAAAAACAAATTGTACCTAAGGATCCAGGGGCGTCGAGCAGGAACTCGCCTCCCCCCGTGGGGACCACCATGGCCCCCTGGCGCCTGCTGCGGTCGTGGGGGAACAGCTCCAACATGCTCCCAGCGTGGTAGTCAACGAGGTGGTACCGGTCGACGGTGGCTATGCAGACACAGGATCCGTCCACCGCCAGGGACACGGGGTCCTGGGGCAGCGGCACCTCCCGCAGGACCTCCCAGCGGTCCACCCACACCGCGTGGATCCGCACCAACTTCCTCCTGCTGGAGGCGGTGATCAGCTCCACGCTGTCTCCCTCGCGGCGGCAGGGGGTCTGTGGGGTCGAGGAGGGGCGGCGGCCGCACACCTCCATGCAGGAGCTGTGCTGGATGGCCTTCAGGCCGGGGACGGGCTCCAACGAGAACATGTCGAGAGCCGTGACGCACTGCTCCCACAGAACCAGGAGATGGTTGAGGAGCGGCACGCTCCGCAGCTGTTTGATGGGGCTGCTGGGGCCGAGCTTCCTCGTCCTGCATTCCCGGGCCTGGCCCTGGGCCGGGGCCGGGGCCTGGGCCGGGGCCTGGGTCTGGGCCGGGGCCTGGGTCTGGTCGAGGGTGAGATGCTGGACCGTTGAGTCTCCGGTCCCCACGTAAATGTTGCGGTCGGAGCACTCGAGGCACTGGATGCAGTATTTATCCTTGTCTTTTGGGCCGGCTTGTTTAGTATAGATATGGGTTTGCGTGAAAGCTATTGCAGCCATTGTGAATAAGTATGGTTGCTGATTAAATCATCTGAGGCTGAAAAAAGGTCCTACATTTTTGATTACCTTTATTCTACGCAATAAAAAATAAATGCAGCTTAATAGCCTTGTAAACTGGTGGCCCAGGCAGTGATCAATCACAAAAACGAAGTATCTACTACCTCTACAAAGGAAACGTGGATAAACACAGCTGTACCTTGGTATTGTTGTCCAAGTGTTCTTCCTCAGTGTCAGTAAGTGTCAGTTTATTAACTGTTCAGTTAGTCGGACCTGCCCATGTGACCGACCCGGGGAGGAAGTGTGTGGGTCAGCGTTTTGAGCCTCTAAGCCCAGCCTCCAAGGACAGTTGCACAACTCATCCAAGAGTGTGGCACATTTCTTTACAAGGATATAAAAAAACTCTGGCTGAAGGGTTCACACAAATTCCCGATTTGACAATTCACAATTCATCTGGGCTAGCGTTAGCCTCGATGCTATCAGCAGATGGATTGTTTACAAGGTAAAAGTCCAGAGTCCAAATCTAAATGTGTTTTGAAGATGTTGTACAGCTATTTTTATGTTTTGTAATAAAACACCACCAGACAACACACAGCAGACGTCTGCTTTTTTAAATCACTTTTTAATTGATTTTCTAAAGGGTAAATAAAAACAGTCTGGGGAGAAAAACATCAAACCCTTGTGTACCGATACATTTAATACACTTAATTGTGGTTCTGCAAATTAACTTTAACCGCCAGGGGCAATGCCTTTTAACTAACCCTAACTAAAGGAAAAACATTTTTCTCATTGCACTGTATTATAATAATAATCTATAGGGCCCAATACAGCATTCCTATCACTCCTAAATAGGATACTAATAGAAACATGTTCATATCGATATTGAAGCCAATTAGCTGTGACCATACTGTGTGCATTTTATTGATTAAAAGACAGAGGCATACAGAAAACTCCATTTCAATTCCTGCGGTAATCTAAATAGGCTCCTTTATCTAACTAATAAATGCGGTGCGGCCTTGAATAGAGATTGCTTCGATAAAGAGAAACGCATTTCAGACCTTCCCAAGGCAAGGGGATGAAGGGTGTGCTTGTTTATGCTACAAGCGTAAGAGGAGGAAGAAATCAATTTGAGCACCTCACTATTACCCATGAAGTGGCTGTGTATCGAGACCCAGGGGTTTCTATTTCATCTCGGGCTGGAAGACTACATCAGCTTCTCTCTCTCTGCACTTTTGAAAAGCTTTCTCCCAATTACTTGTGACATACGAGTAGGCATGTGCACCACTGTGAAAGGGACCTATCCTAACAATCAAATGTGTTTTCCTTCAACGATCGCAATGAGAGCTTGACTAGTTTGGGGAGAGTACGCAAAAGAGACAGATAACACAGAAGGAGATTAAGAAGAAAAACAGTTTCTGATTCTGATAAGTGATCTGATCAAGATCGCACCACCCTCTTTCCTCATCCTGTCAACGCGGTCACTTCTCCCTGCCGCAGTCGGCGCACAGGATGTTGTCTCGCTGGGTGTGGAAGCCCCGCCCCACCAGAGACACGGAGCACAGCGTGCACGTGAAACACTCGCTGTGCCACTGGCGCTCCTCGAAGGAGACGTACTTGGCCCCGGCCAGACCTGCAGGAGGAGGAGACGCGTGTGCAGGCACACACACACACACACACACACACACACACACACACACACACACACACACACACACACACACACACACACACACACACACACACACACAC
The DNA here is from genome assembly GCF_026213295.1 of Gadus chalcogrammus. Classification (NCBI taxonomy): domain Eukaryota; kingdom Metazoa; phylum Chordata; class Actinopteri; order Gadiformes; family Gadidae; genus Gadus; species Gadus chalcogrammus. The sequence goes on from NC_079416.1 coordinate 16,376,429, forward strand.
ACACACACACAGACGCAAACACTCAGACACGCACACACACACACAAACACACACACACACACACACACATGCACAGATTTGCACATGAACAAACACACACACACACACACACACACACACACACACACACACACGCACACACACACACACACACACACACACACACACACACACACACACACATTCGTGTGTGTGTTTGTGTGACATTTGTCAGAGATTTGCTTATATTTGTCAGAGATTTCCACACAATTAAAAAACGCCACATAACAAGAGTTTCCCGGGGAGGTGTTGGTGACTCACTGGTGATGGCCTTGGTGCAGCCCACACACTTCTTGGCGAAGAGGTTGCTGAAGCAGTCCAGGCAGTAGGGGAAGTTCTCCCGGGAGGTGAAGCGCTTCCCAGACAGGGGCTTCTTGCAGCCGATGCACAGGAAACAGTCCCGGTGCCAGGGCTTCTCCTGGTAGGTCACCCCGCCTACAGTGATGGCCTGGAGGAGGGCAGGGAGACACAGGGCATACACTGTATACACACGCAGAGGTATGGGTGCACCCACAAACACGCACAATTACCTGCGCTACTACACAAACGCAAACACATTGCGGCCCACCTCGTTCACGATGTGAATGTGTGCAGGAATATACGCGTGTATGAAGTTACCCAACCACCTTTGCCCGCACACCATTTGCACAATACACACACACACACACACACACACACACACACACACACACACACACACACACACACACACACACACACACACACACAAAACACGCACACACACATAACATACACTAACAAACAAAGTCAGATTTGCCGAGAACACTTCATAAACACACATGCATAAATGCACATGGTGCACATGCAACTAAATCCACACACACCCACTCACATGCACACGTACACACACTCTCACAGACACACACACACACACACACACGCACACGCACACGCACACGCACACACACGTGCACGCTACACTAATCCACACCTAAAAGACACATCAATTCACTTCTGTCCACATCTTAAATGTTGTTACGCAGTCTGGGACTCAGCTCAGACTATGAGGGAATGTCTGCAACTATAAACACAAGATAAAAAAAAGGGAAAAAACAAACAAAAACAACTGCCGGGGCCGGATTTCCTTTCTTACTTTCTTACAAGCGCAGCACTGGTAGGCAAACTGCTTCTCAAAGCAGGGCACACAGAAGTAACCGGTGTCTTTGGGGATGAAGGACTTGGTTCCTATTGGCTGCCGGCACCGGTTGCACTGGAAGCAGGTCTCGTGCCAGCTGCTCCCCTTGTACTCCATTTTGCGAGAACCTGGCGGACGAGTAAACGAAAAAAAGAAAGCTTTAGTCAGCATGCGGCTCCTGGATGAAAGGCACGCTTTAGAGACAGACCCCCCCCCCCCCCCCCCCCCCCCCGACACACACACACACACACACACACACACACACACACACACACACACACACACACACACACACACACACACACACACACACACACACACACACACACACACACACACACACACACACACACTCGCTGCTGTCGAGGTGCTGAGAATAATGGTGCTAAGTGTGTGCAAGCTGTGGCTGGATGAACGAATGAAAGGATGACGTAGGTCTGCCTCATTATTCTTTGAAGTACCTGTTTTGGAAACCCAGGAAGGACGTAAAAGCACTAAGTTCATTGATCCCTGGGGACATTCCCTTCCCTTGTCCTAGAAACGCACCGTTCAGGTCAAAGTGCTGGATAAGCTTTATACTATGCTGCTTTACACGAGTATAGTTTATTATGTGTTAACATGGTGGCTGAAAGAGTAGCTTGGTTGCATGGCTTCTGTCAATGTAACTGCTATTATTGCTTCTGTAAAGGGACGTTTACAGTTTAGAATAGAGCAAGTTTTCAACATCCGGCCTTCAATGTCTTCCTGTTACATCTCTTCATTGCCCTCATCTTCTCACCTCCATCGTCTTCTTAACCTCATTATAATCTTCATCCTCATCCTCATCTTCCTCATTCTTGTCTTCTCCTCATCATCGCCATCATTCTCAGCATCGTCATACATATCGTCATCATCACCGACAACAACACATTTCCCAATTATCCTCGTTCCATCATTATCTTGTTCATCCTCATCACCACCATTATCACCATGATCACCATGCATCTCACCACCCTCACGCTCCATACCTGGCATGATGGTCTTCTTGCAGGTGGTGCACTTGGAGGAGTACTCGTGGGAGTAGCATTCGGTACACAGTGGCTGGTTGTCCTTTGCAGCGAAGGCCTTGTCCACCAGAGAGCGGCTGCACTTGGCACAATTGAAGCACTGCTCATGCCAGTGGCGGTCTTTGTAGGAGAGGTCCTGTCAGTGTCAGAGCAGGTATCGTGCAGTTTTACCGGTGGTTGGTGCAGAGATGGATAAGCTGTTGGACAACATCTCAGCATGACCTCGGATGGTACGGATGGTGATGATAAGGATGGAGTAAGGGGATAAGGTGTGCACTATGATGACCTTGGGGGCTACCAGGTGACAAAAAAACTGTACTTTAGCTCTTTTTCAGCACTCAGCACTTCGGCAATTTATTTTTCTGTTCACTGAAAGCATGGAAATCATAGCTCTTTACTTTGCTGTTGCATCCAATCGGCGCCGTGCATTCGGCACAGCAGTTGGAGAACAGGCTCTCATAGCACTTAGTGCAGTACTGTGTGTCCTCCTTCGTCACATACTTGTTCCCCAGCAGGGAGTCTTTGCAGTAATGGCAGTCAAAGCGCTCGGCGGCTGACATGTCGCCTCTTTTCTCTCAGCTGCTTGCTCCGAAAACGGTGAGGAAAAATCACAGGAACGGTTAAAAGCCCTATAATAGCACACCCCCCTTCTCTGCAATCAGCATCCAAGCACCCGCCCCCGATCTCCACCCCTCCCTTTACCACCCTCATCCCCCGCCACACACACACACACACACACACACACACACACACACACACACACACACACACACACACACACACACACACACACACACACACACACACACACACACACCGAACCTGCTTTGACGTTACAGCAGTCAAAAGTTCACAATGCAGTCTTTCCTCACTCTTCTCTTTAAAAGCATGAGAATTACTGCAGAGGGGTGCTTTGATGGAGCAATGGAAGGAGGAGCTCTTACCTCCTAGGTGATGTTCAGTCAAGGATGAGAGGACTGGAGGAGGTGGGTGACCGGCTGGAGACCCTGGGACAGACACAGCCACAGGGGTGGGGAAGAGAGAGGGGCTAGGGCAGCAGGATTATGGGGATGAATTCATGGGCGGGGTTATCCTCTATAAATACTCTACCTCTTATTAGCCTTGACTCTCTGGGGAGACTTGACATGCATGCAAGCCATTCTGGACCTTTTAGGGGAGTGACTGGTCGCTACTGCGTTTGTATTGATTGAATCAGTGTTCTGGCAGGATGTTGGGTGGGTGTGTGGGTTTATTTCTGAGAGAAAGCTTGATCGTGATTCATGATTGCCTTATCGCTAAAATCCAATCACGATTTTACTCATCACAAATCAAAAATATGTATAATGATCGGAAATATTAATTAGCGTGCTGATTCTCAACATTAAGTAATTTAGTCACTAGACATTAAAGTTTATTAAAAATAAATTCAAATTTGATAAGACTCAACTGTGAGCCAATGCGTACACCAACCAGATGGATGAAGATGGCTGGTGGAGAGCCATGTCAGTGGCTTATTAGGAATCAAAGAGTGCATGCAACTATGTTGGCACACCACTCAAGGGCTTGACACAATGACAATACCATCGTTCATGTTTTCACATGAGTATGTTCTTTAGCTCTGCAGATGTCAGTGAAATGACCACAAAAGAAAAGGGTATAATTGAGTGGGAGGAAATTATGCCAATTTTGTTCTTGAAAAGTTTTAAAATCTGGGCAAGATTTCTCTTTCAAAGTTGATACATTTTTGTTTTTGGCATGTCTTGAGCGAAATATATTTCTGTTGAAATAAATGTTAAGCAGCCAATATTACTGGTGACAAATAAAACGAGAAGAATATGTATGTATGACACCCCCCATCCCCACACACACATACAAACACACACACACACACACACACACACACACACACACACACACACACACACACACACACACACACACACACACACACACACACACACACACACACACACACACACACACACACACACACCGACAGACAAACACACTACACCGTACAAAGAATGGTCCATTGCCCCACTTATTTTCTTACAAATGCAAATCTTGATCATGATCTGGCTCAGGGCCAACTAATTCCAGCGGCATCTCAGGGAGCGCGGCCGTATCGGCTTGCAAGACAATCAGGAGGCTGACATTCGTAAAAATAGCCCAGCAAAATTACCAGCCGTGGATCCCAGTGTCCTAATCCTTCATGCATACACCCACACACACACAAACACACACACACACACAAACACACACATGCATGGACGTGCACACAAATTCACACATAGAGACAGAGCCGGAAGAAGCTATGATTGGAAGGCTCTTCTAGCTCTTCTCGTCTTCATCGCACACCCCATGGCTCCCTGCCGCTTGATGTCTTCTGGCGATGCAATAACATGTAAAGACGCATGTTATTTAAGGAAGGGTCTCGTGTATGTCAGCATATATGGTATTTTTCCAACCGCATATGCATAGCACAATCGTGCATATAATTGTTTTGGACCCGTATCAATCAATTTTTGTAATATGACTTACTATAGACTGAGATGCCAGTTGGTGGCAATACTTTTTCAGCCATTCATTGTTTAAATGCGGTAGAGATCCTGTGTGTATCTGGACCTGTCTGTGTAGATATGCTAATAATAATAACAAGAGGGAAGGATTTTGAGCATTATGCCAGGATGAGCATTATGTAAGTATTGTATTGTGTCGCTGCCTGACTCTTACACGACAGCTGCACATCACAGACTAAAGCCATCCACTTAAATACCCCCCCCACCCCCCGAATAGGTCAAATATGATAGTGGACATTCAAAAGCTCTTAAGCTTTATTGCTCCGGTCAGTGCGGACATATCTAGGTGCAATACCAAGAAGGGCCACAAGATCTTGTTTGGCAACTGAAAATACATTCATGTTTATCTCTGACCCGTGAACTGGCCATGTACGGTAGTGGATAGAGAAATGCACATCAAAGTAAGTCCTCAAACAGGAATCTGCTAATAAGTGTGTTTGTGTGTGTGTGTGTGTGTGTGTGTGTGTGTGTGTGTGTGTGTGTGTGGGTGTTTGGGTGTGTTTGACGGCTTTATGGATTTTGACTGCTTCCTACACACAATATGATATCCATATAATTACATTAATCGTTTGCATATAATAGAACTCAATGAGTCAATGACTGTGGTTGTCTCATCGTTAAATGACCCGCCAACACTGTGCCCTGTGTGTTACAGGGTAACAAAAAAGCCTGCTGGACTTGCATATTCCTTTGCATGCATAATCCTCTGAGGTCAACCGGTAGGCAGCTGCCAACAGGCGTCCTGCACTGCCTGTCAAGCCCGATAAATAGACCTTTCTCTGACCGGGACTCGAGTGACCTCTTATATTTAATTCATCCATTCATCTCCAGTCTTTACAGTGACATCTCAGTCAACATTTTGCTTCCTCCAGATCACATGCATGGACAAAAGAGCAGAAAAGGATGTGCGACTAGCATGGGACGAGAGCCGCCTGAGGTATCGCCTGGTACCCATCGGAAGGTCAGACCTATACATGTGTCGACCGTCGCACGCACAAAAGCCCCCCGCGCACCATTGAGCTGACGGTTGGTTGGCATGGCGATGACAGGATAAGTAGGCTCCATTGAGGGATGAGACGGCGAAGGTGAAGGTCCTGGCGGTTAATGAGAGGACACAAACCAAAGCTCAGAACAGGCACTCTGCACTCCCCCGGTCCCGTGGAGAGGAGTGCCCCTCTTAGCCGAGCATTCACACCTGAACAGGATAGCCAAACAGGGGGGCGGGGGGCATAATCACTAACTCTGTCATCTAGCAAAACCTTACACCACTTCAGGGATGTGCTGGGAAGGGCCCAGATAATAGCCAACCAGCAGCAGCACCACCACCACCACCACCGCTAAAAGCCCTATAGTCCTAGTCCAGTCGCAGTGGGGGGGGGGGCAGACCTTGTCATGGAGCCAGACATGGGCTGACTTGCTGAGGAGGCCAGGCTGCTGTGTATTGCACGGAATAAACAATTGGTTAAGATGTGCACACAGATATACACACACAAGGAAGGAAGGAAGGAAGGATGTGACACATTCAAACATCTGGGAAATTCCATTACACTGCCGCATCGTCCTCCTCACGCGAGCATCAAAAACAATCTATAGGTATATATAGGTAGGGCTAACACAAGGTTGGAAAGCAGTAGCTCTGCAGCTCCACAGAAAGGTTGGGAAAGGTTTGTGTTTAAACATAGTTGTGCGCGGCTATAAGACTGAGACTGCTCTGACACCACAGATACTTTCTCTAACTTCCCCTGAGTTTTTTGTTAAATCACTCCAGGGTACACACACACACACACACACACACACACACACACACACACACACACACACACACACACACACACACATGAACACGCACACACACACACACACACACACACACAACCACACGCACGCACGCACACACACACACACACACACACACACACACACACACACACACACACACACACACATACACACACACACACACACACACACACACACACACACACACACACACACACACACACACACACGCACACACAAATGCACACACTAATACACACACTAATACACACACTGCACAAATACATCATCTTACTCTGAAATGATCCCACATTCTGGGATGCTTTCCAAAAGTGGCAGTGGCAGACAGGGAATTTTATCTTGTGTGCTGGTCAACCGTCTGCCACGGTTCAGGGGGTATAGAATTCGAACAGCAATAATTAGCTGAAGGGCTGTATTTTGCTATTTTTAAAGCCCTACATTACAAAAGCAGTGACAAAAAAATAACGGGTTTTGTATACAGTGGTAGATATATATACGGTTCGGTATCTCATCCAGTAAATCAGTAATGAGTTACGCTGTGTCTCTGTATAATCCCATTAGTATATATCGTTAGCAGATGGTATAGTATATGCTGCAATCGAGATTCCTTTCCATCTTTGGAATGCATTACTTGATGACCTGTCTCTGTCTGTCCGTCTCTCTGGGCCTTTGTGCAGCGCTTGTTAGAGCTTGTTAGAACATGGGATGTAGCGGGCAGTATCCCGCCTTGCCATCTGTCTTTCCCTCTGTCTGTCTGTCTTTCTCTAACCCCACTATACCCCCCGCCCTCCTCCTCTCCTAACCCCAGCCCACCCCGTCCCCGTAACACGCAGGACGAAGTACAAATATGTCACCTGAACTTTAGTAGTAATCCTCTGATGATAAACCGGGGTATTATTTACACCCTGTCGTTCCACTCAGCGCATGTGGAACGACACATCCCTAGTCAGGGCCCCGGTGTGCTGTGGGCCCCCAGGTCGACCCAACACGGCCAACGAGGGATCCACTGCAAATGCCAGGCTGCTGGCGAGGGGACAGGGTAACCAACAACAGCCCCCGGGCGGAGGTGGCGTATCCATCGAAACAAACTCGCCTGGCGCTCGTCTATCACTTATCGCAGCCAGGGCTTTGGGGGGACGGGGTGGTGGTGGTGGTGGTGGGGGGGGGGTTCACTATTTATACCCCTCAGTGCACTGGGGCAATGGCAACGGATCCAGCGGGCAGCAACTGTGGATACACTCCACAGCTGCTGCAAGTGGAGCGACGCAAGGAGAACGAAAGAAAGAAGACAGATAGAGCTACAACCGTGTGGAGGACAGGGATCATTGATGGATCCGCCACCTTTTTCAGTGGATCCCCCCCCCCCACCCATGGCGGGTGGGGGGGGGGGGGGGGTCTGTCCTTTTCCTACAGCACCCAGGCCCTGAGTGCTAGTGATGGCACGCTGAACGGCAGTGTAAATAGTAATCCGGTTTGTCATCAGAGGATTACTGGAAAACATCGGTTTACATATTTGTGCGTTGCCTTGTGTGTGTTAGGGTTGACACAGACAGCGAGAACGTTTTACAGGCAAAGAGACGGACAGAAGGACAGAGAGACAGACACCAACGGTGCATCCACTAGTGCATTCCATTGATGAAAAGGAATCCTAATTACACACAGCAGTATATGACATCTACTAACAAAGCCTGATACGACCGAGTCCTCGTCAGAGCATAGGTCCTCATTAAACTGTGTGGAGAGGATGTTCTTTCCGAACAGTGTTTTGTTAACATCATTTATTCTGGAGTTGTGTGAAATAGAGGGGGAACAACCAACAAGCCAGATATAGAAGCAGACGCCTCAGTATGATGTGAAAGGAAAATAACTGTTACTCTGTTCAGTTTCTTCGCAGATTTGATCATATATTTATTTTTCTTCGACACGATCAGACATTTATAGTTAAAACACAACATTTGGCAAAATACAATGATTCGGCAAAATGAATTGTACTTCATCAATTCAGTCATTAATTCAGTCACCTGACAACAAATGTGGGCAATGCTTAAGATGTTTTTTTGTGTTAAATAAAACATTAGGTGTTTTAAGGCTATACCAGCACAGCTGCCAGGTCATACAACATCAAATCTACCGATAACACCCAATATCGTATACCAATCATATGACCCTGACCATCTAGCAACAAAACACACTTGCATACTCTGTAATCAGAGGACCAGAGGACACCACTTCTTTCTTTGTCTTCAAAAATAAAATAACAGAAGAGAATAGACTAGAAAGAGAAAACCAAACTTGTTACTTTGCTAAATCACTGTTATCACAGTAACAATAAACGTTGTACTCCATACATGTTAAAGGACTGTACAATATGATCATAACACACTCTGGGATTGCCAATGTCTGGAGGGACAACTTTTGAATTTAGGAATAGCTCCGTCTGAGACACAAGAAGAATGAGTCACACAGTTCACACGGATGATAAAAGTGCTATATTTTTGCTGCATTTCAGCAGGACTACTGCAGTTAGGCCATGCAAAGGGATAGTGACCTAATCCAAAACCAATGCCTCTAATCCTTTGCGGTAAAATAGCCTAATTTGAAGGAATGTCCACCTCTAAAACAAAAAACCTTAGTCTGTGTAGCACTAATTCCCCCCCCTTTCTATCTTTTTGCCATATATTACAACCTCTCAAAGCACCAGATCCTTAAATGATGGCCGGGGAGATTGAAAAGACATTCAGCCACCTGTGTGTTAGAAAGAGATTTTACGACTAGAAATATATACAACACATAGTTTATTAACAATTTGTTAACAATTTTTTTTACAATGGAAACACCGTAGGAGGTTCCCAAGTCTGCTAAATGTACAGAAATGACCTATGTTAGTGGGCTACTTTCCTTTAGACATGTCTTATATACAGGATTCGTTATTAAGCTCTGAACCTCATCCATTATACATAAGAAAAATATTTCAAGTCACCCCCTAATTTACATTAATGGTCCCTTGGAAAGTGATAAAATACTACTGATACAAATGAAAATAACCTATGGAAGAAAATATAACCGTATCAATATCATAAATGCTTTATTCAATATAAGGTGATATCACTCGTATATCCAATTGATCGTTGCATAACCGTTGAATAACCTACTGGTCGATATGTAAATCTAAAGCACATTATGTAAAGAACGAATGCAAATGTAGGTTCTTCTTCACATCATTAATTCATGAACTGTATATAGCTACTGATTTATATCCTTATGGATGTATATCCCTATGATGTACATGCACACTGTAGTACATCCAGCACACATGGCCATATGGTGAGACATTCTCTCTCTTTCGCTCTCCCTTAAAAGGCCACAGTCTTCTTGTTAGTATTTCTACCTTTCTAATGTGGCCTTACAATTCCCAGATTCAACCAATGCGGTATCATTTGTTTTTCAGCAAGTAATGGTCCATCTGCTTAACATATATGCTTCTGGACCATAACAAATCTTCACAAACTAAGGTTACATTTTCTGCCACATGAACCTGAAACAAGTTTGACTACTTTAACGGAGAAGCCTTTGATTGTGGCTCTTCTTGCATAAGAACTCATGACAGGGTTTCGGACAGCTCTCGCAGGAATATTGCAGCCATAGAGAGTTGCTTGCTCATTGTTGCATTGTTCAGCAGACTAGATGCTTTTGGGTAAGGTTGAAAAGGTCCTTGTTGTGTGTGTCTGTGTACAATATGATACTGTGTTGTCAAGCTTCAAGATAGCTCAGGTTGGTTGGCGCTCATGCCCGACTGTAAACATGGATGCAAACAGGAATACAGAATGACGTCATTAATTCACTGACACTGATCTTTACTTCAAGAAAAAAAACATGAAATATTATTAGGAATACACAGCGATAGAAGGGGCCGGAATGTTCGACAACTTCTGAAAGCATGACGATTATGTTTTACCATTATAGTCAAATACCATCAATACAGTGTATTCTACCTTCCACATCTTCTACAAATTCATCCCGATTCAATCGTGATGCCTTTCAGCTGCATGATACGACAGCCTTTTTGTGTTCACACCCCCTTGGTCCCCTCATCACAATCTGAACTCATAATAAAAACATGACAACATTTCAATCAGGATACAGAGGCTGAACAAAGCAACCCCAAGATCTGCAAAATCAAAACATTCCTGATTTGTGATGTTTAACTTGTACTCTTTGACCTGTCTTTGTTCTCACCGCTGATCCATAACACAACATATACTTTTGACCCTACTCCCTAACTTTTGTGGAGGGATTTTTCCCTCCCACCCTCCATGTGGAAACCTACATGTGGACCTACATGACTGTGTCCCCATCTGGTGTTTTAAATAGATCTTTGATTATTCCTCTGTCCCCTGGATTTCACATTGCAAATGTAGTCTGTCAACAGCATAAAAAAAAGTCTATGGAAGAGACAACTGTTTTGATAGATTCAAAATTACACAGTATGTATATGTACATTTCACATGTGATGACACAATTGAACTAAACTTCCACGTTGGGGCTCAGTAAAGACTTGATAAATGACTGGGTCAATATCACGGACAAGACTGGTCTTATCTTATCATGCCCTCCGTTTAATAAATAGTTATGCTATATTTTAACATGTTCATATAACACTGTTCTCTCACAGATTAATTAAGAGTTCCAGTATGCACCACATGATGGAAATGAAATTTGTGTCATGTAATTTTTACACATAAACATTAACCAGATTGTACGAGTACATACATCCAATCAAGCACTGCACGATAATAATAACAGCAATTAAGCATGCCACAAAATAGCAGCAAATATGTTCTGAAATCAAATGCAAAATGTGATATCAAAGAGTATGACAAAAAACGCATGCGTTTTGAGATCAATTAAAAAATTAATGAAAGTCATAAATTAAGCAGATAAGAATCAAGAAAAAGGCAAAGAAAGGCAAGCCTACAAACAGTGTGGAAATAATGTCCAATTTTGACGACAGCACAAATAGAAATAAAAGGAGTCACTGCACTTAAATGTGAGGACCCTCAGGAGATGGAACGAAGGGCCTAGGGAACAGAGCATAAGGAAATGGGACTGCATAGCCCCTTGCAAGCCTTATCCACCCCAGTACCATTTGTCAAGGTTGTTCACCGCCTTGTATTCTTTATGCCTTCGCAGGTAATCACAAGCCAGGCATGTGTGCTCTGCCCAGAAATAGGCCTTCTTCACTTTAAAGTGCCGCCGCCATTCAAAGTACCTGAGATACATCTCCTCGTTCTTATCCAAAAGTAGCAGGTAGTCTGCCAGCTCTTTAGGCGAAGTGAAGTCATCCACGTGGATGAATGCATCTCCCTGGACAAAGTTTTCATAGTTCTGCCTCGCGGGGCCAAGAACCACTGGCACTGTGCCTACGGAAAGTGGGTTGTAGAGTTTCTCAGTGATGTAGTCCTTATGAATTGAGTTCTCAAATGACAAGTAGAACTTGCAGCTGGCGATGGTGGGATAGTAGTCTTGGTCGGCGATGTACTCTCCGAAGGCCTGCCCGTATGCGTGAACCTCGATGTGTTTGTACAACTCGTTGTAGTACTTAACCCGCACGTGGTCCGGGTTCCAGTTGCTCACGATCCAACAGATCAGCTTGCTTTTGCTCGGTGGAACAAAGTCCTCCTCTCCCTCCACCGCCACGATGGATCCGTAAGGCACTTCAATGTCAGCGTCCTGTCGGTAGTTGAGGGTGAGGTTGAACAGGTTCTCGATGCCCGGGATCTGGGAGGAGTGAGAGGGGGACTCCAGGTTCATCCATACCCACTTCTGGAAGGATGGCCTCTGGAAGGGGGGCAGGTTGGACATGTCCGTGCAGATGTCCCTGTGGTGAACGACCACGCCATCGGACTTGTTGTAGAGGTTCCTGTCCGCTGTGATGAGGCAGCCCTCGATGTTGAACAGGGAGCTGCACACAGTGAGGTCATACGTCTGTCCGAAGGGCCAGAGCCAGACCAGAACGATGGTCAGGTTCTTGTCGCTCTTGGTGGAGAAGAGGGTCTTCCCGTGCTCTGTGGATGCTGTGGACTCTACGGGACCGGAAAGCCAGCTCGTGGATGGTTTAAAGTACATCAAAAACAGAGTCACAAAGCATCCTAGTAGAAATGTGCCGAGCAAAAGGGGTCGTAGAATCCTATGGAAAGGTGCAGATGTCATACTCTGTCCTGCAAAGAAAAGATACCCAGAGAGGATGCTGATCAGAACAAAGGATAAGCTGACATGACAGGAGTCCACCAAGAGATAATCTCTTCATGAACTCGAAAATATGCAGATCAATACAAGCGTGAGAAAGGCATGCAATCCAATTGTATCTCAAATATCCCTTTTCCCCCAAATCATTATCTGATTATACATCCATTATACAAACAATAATGAGGATCGATACGTCCTTATAAATGTCCACGCAAAGAACACAGCTTGCAACACTTTCCATGTGTTGTGATTGTGAATCAGCCCTTGGCATCACAACACACTTTTTGAGAGGGGTTTTAAGGGTGATTTATTTATATTACTAACCTCAGTGAGCAATATAAATATCCATTGTTTCCCAGCCACCTATAGCTCCCAAGAGTGTCATTAGCATGGGCATGTGGAAAACTAATGAGGCAGAACTTTTACAAGACAGGGTTTGGCCCCCATGGTGTCAATCTATTGGATAAGTATCCTCCTACCTATTTTGGTCGTTTTGTGGAGTATTTCTTAGGCTATGATGTTTGGGAGGAGAACAGGTGAAACCTAGACACCATGACCTACTTTGCTCATGGCGTAGATCAGTGTCTCTGGACCATCACAACTGTTCTCAGAGAGGTACGCTGAGACTAGTTAAGGTCCTTCTCTAAAGTGACGGCTATGCACTGGAGGCTTATGCTGTCCTCGATGATGGTTCATAGGGAATATTATGCTTCCACAAGTTGCACAGCAGGCACATCAGGAGACTTTCCTGCTACAGACTACAGACCGACCTAGAAAAAGGAAAAAACTTCAATAGAACCACTGAATCGAATGAACCCCAACATCTGAGAGATAAGTGGGGATCATGGAAGAGAGAGCATCCAAACCTCCTCCCCCTAGGGTTTCCCCGGACCTGGGAGCCTCAGGTCTTCTTGGACTGGCTAGGTCCAGCATAGCATCCGAGAAAAACCCTGTATGCTTTGTCTGCAACGACATGCAAGAACAAGCACGAAATGTGTGTTGGCACTGATGTAGTGGACTAGACTTAACTTTTACGTTAAGAAGATCGGCCACAAGGATTCTCTGAAGGAGAATCCGTGTTCATATCAGGCTCCTTCAATCAGTTGTATTCAACTGAGGTTCCTCCTCAATGATTCTATTGTCACGCATCCTTCAACACCAATTGTCCAATATTCTTCAAAGAGATTGGAACATGGATGGGATCAGAACATAATTGATCTTGGGGATAAAATACGGTATGTACCGTGTAGATGAAGGACCAACCAAAGATGAATATGATGTTTACAATAAAGGAGTGAAAGTGCGAGTCCAAGGTTTAAGGCAACCCCCACATAATATTTTATTTATTTTTATATGCATCTTAAATGCATATTCTATTACATTCAGCGCTTGATTAGATCAAATGCATTTTTGCATCTATAATTAGAACATTTCTATTCAAGCTGTATTTAATTTTGTGTTTACATTGCAAGTTTTGTTTATTCTATTCTATTTACTCTGATGTGTCAGGTAGACCTGAGCAGGTGTAAAACAATTTCATCCGGGATCAATAAAGTCTGCTCTGTATCTGTGCCAAAAGCTTTAGCGAATAAGACATTTGATTCATGCATCAAATTATACTACAGACCTGGTGGATTTGACTTTGTGAGGAAATCCAAGCGAGACCGGATGCTCAAGGGCTCCGAGGGAAAACAATTCTACATCGGAACAACGCTGGGATCACACTCCTTTCTCTTTCAATGCTCTTGGGAAAATGATAGCGCTCTTGGCCACAGCTGGTAGCGGAGGAGATGCTTTGCTGTGGTACTGAAGAACAATGATGCGGCATCTAACGAAGATTGCCTGATCTGGAGCATATGGGAATACTCAGTGATGTCTCCTACAAAAAAAGAGAGAAAAGAACACACAAATTGATATGATAGCCGGAAGATAATAATTTAGCCATTATTCACAAATAGCTCTCTGGTGCACTCACACTAGGCCATCTGGCCGTGGCCGTTTTCACACCTAACCGTGCTCAAATCTGCCAGTGTGAGTGTGGCCAGTCTGGCCAGGCCAGGCTAATTTGGCCACTTGGGAGAGGTGTGCTGCTACGGTACGGGCCGCTACGGTACAGATGCTAATGAGCCGGCACGCGCACACGCACGGCTACGCAACCTGAGCTGGATGACGTATAGTCCACGACCACGGATATAATAAAGGCGACGAGCCTTCTTTCCCATTAAACGGTAAACATATATCCAAATAAGCAACAGACTCAGCAAAGTGCGAACTGTGTTCTCTGTGTTGTTGTCCATTGTTGTTAAAACTCTGACTGGCGGCAGACTTTATTATGGTCCATGCAGCGGACGCTTGGCGATGACGTGTTACTTACGACGTGATGACGTATGTACAAGAGCCTACCGTGGCCAGGCCACAGCTGCGACGGCCAACGGCCACTGCCAGATGGCCTAGTGTGAGTGCAGGACAGAGAACAATGGGGTCATTTGAGCACGGTTAGGTATGAAAACGGCCAACGGCCACGGCCAGATGGCCTAGTGTGAGTGCACCAAGATGCCATGTTATTTTCATAGAATGAAATCTAGACAAGATCAATTTATGTGCACTGGAGAGATTGAGCACTATGGGCCCTGTGACCTTCTACGTGTTCAAGCTGAACCATTAAACCAGAGGCCTATTTCAAACACCAATTGTCCTTATTAACAGCTGTCCAATATGGTCCGGTTTATGTTGCGCAATGGATATCCATTTAATCTTTGCCTATACACCTGGCAAGTGGCAACCGATAATATAGGAACATTTGTTCTGTTTTTTCTGTGTGTGAATGAGTCTAACAACTCTGTGTAACAGTTACAAATGAACAATGTTTTGTTGGTTGAAATCTGATTTGTAGTGTAGGTAAAAGGCCAATTGGCAGGTTCGCACCCGCAGTATTCATGTGTCAGGTAAGTATATAATTATAACCATACCTCCATATTAAGTCTTCTTTGGAAAGTAAGCAAATCTTACAGCCGTAATATTGCAACATTACGTACAACATGCAAACCCAGTTTGGAATAATGTGATCACCTCTTTAAATGTTTCTGCCGTTTGGCACTGGGCTTAAAGCAATGTAATGTCAATGTATTTTTCATAGACTTTTTACACTTTTACACATTCATGTTATTGGAAATATTATCAGTATTATCTTAATAAACGTCTGGACTGCAATATCTGGACTATTTTACATTACAAAGACATTTTAAAACAAAACCTTAAAAACATTCACGCACCGAAAGCCAAGGGGAGGCAGCTGCTGGGAATACTCACGAATGCAAGCTTTCAAGTTATTGGCCTATCAATAATATCTGTTGATATAGTTGAGGCATCTACACATGTAGCTATAACAAATGTATATAATTAATCTAATACAAGCAGGTCCAGGGTAACATATACATACTAGCAAGGTAAGAATTGTACCTTGTACAATTTCCATTAAAGAGCATGATGCAAAATGTACATAGTGAAAGAATGATTCAGTCTATATGTGCATGTGTGTGTGTGTGTGTGTGTGTGTGTGTGTGTGTGTGTGTGTGTGTGTGTGTGTGTGTGTGTGTGTGTGTGTGTGTGTGTGTGTGTGTGTGTGTGTGTGTGTGTGTGTGTGTGAGTGAGCGTGTGTGTGTCGATTTTTATTGACTGTTTCCGTTTATGACTGTAGGGCCATTACTCTTCTTATTCCTTTAAATTACGCAATTTATTGGATTATCGTTTAACAACTAAATGTGTTTTGATTTTGCTCACAATAACTGTGGGCCTGTCCATCTGACCTCGCAGGCCGCTCACAACAATTGTGGGCCGGTCCACCTGACGTCGCTGGCCGGCCGGCCGACAGGGAAATCTCCCGAAGGCCACCCCGCCCCTGATTGTCAACTATATATCAGTAGCCTGGGAACCAGGCGAACTTGCGAGCTCATGTTTAATTCACTCTGGCATAATGCGTCTGGCTTGCCTACCGTTCATAACGATTTCCAGCAGACCTTGCACCTGTCGAGCCAATCACAACTGTTTATCTCAAATGGGGCGACTTTGATACGATGAGTTGAGTGCCCTAAATGGCAACTATGATGCATTTTAATAAACAACAGTGACGGCTGCTGCTGATGTGTGTTATAGGTTTTTCTGCTTTGATTGCTTGTAGTAATTTCCCCGTGGGAATAACAAAAGTGAGAGGTTTTAAAAGGCATTTTCGAATTGGTCTGGGAGGTCATGCTAATATATCAGAAACGTTATAGCAAAAAGTGGATGCAATGGTATAGTAGGACTCTGATCATGTGACAGGACCGTATCCCTGGAAATTGTGTAGATTTTACAATTAATCCTATGTTTGAACCGTCCCTGGTCGCTTCTTCACAGGTTACAGGTTCATATGAACGTGAAATCAAATCTGAAAACAGCATCTTAAACCATGCACGTTGGAGCGATCAAAATACTTAATCGTATCTTATCAGGCAGCAAATAGGGATGAGCTTTAAGAAACACGTGATCCACTATTTCATTCATTCAGATTTTGGCCAGATAAGCTATCAAGCGGTTGACAGTGGTCAAAATACTTTAAATGTCCGGTTTTCGAAATGCACTTGGACGTGATGCTGCATAAAAAAGCAGCACACGGTTGAATATAGGCTGAAGCGGCTGAACAGTTGGACATACCAGTTTGTGTGTGTGTGTGTGTGTGTGTGTGTGTGTGTGTGTGTGTGTGTGTGTGTGTGTGTGTGTGTGTGTGTGTGTGTGTGTGTGTGTGTGTGTGTGTGTGTGTGTGTGTGTCTGGACTCTGGAGAGTGCTCGAGAATGCGTCTGTGGAACATCAGATAATAGAATAACATAATAACTACCAATGCCTGTAATGGGTAAAGGCCCAGTGCTGCTCCATTATTCTGTTGTGGTCCGCGCTGACTAGCCTATCACACTGCAATTGTACACGTTTAACATCACCATGCCCGTTTGGCCAAAGGCACGTTTATCAAAGGGCACCTTATCCAAGGTGAGAATTAATTTTCGGCCAATGAACACTGAAGGTCATTTTAAGAGGTAACAGTGGTGATAACAACTGGTGGCAATCACCGGCTCGCGATTGCATTCAAGTTTACATAGGCTGTATTGGATGTTTATGCACACACACAAAACAGCTTTTGTCTTTAACAGTAATATCGCCCTTAAATCAAAATTAATAGCATCCGGTCATTTAAAGTGTGCAGCGGTACAACAACGTATTGCAATGACGGAAAGGTGTCCCCAATAAATACCTAGTAAATTAAGAAACGTTTAATATAAACTTGTACATTTCGATTCGATTGGTTAATAATAATCAATCATTGCAGTGGTAATTAAATCATTAAAAAAACGACGAAACTGGATCTATTCCCGCATTTTCACAGAGATGCATTATTAGCTGAAGAGGATTTGGCTGCAAAAGCAGGTACCATGCTCAGCCATGGAGTGCGGGTTTGGGAAAAGCGTCAAATTGCACTCACCATCTCGACAAGCGTGAATCAAAATAGACCTTTCTTTTCATTTCCCCTCTGGATCCTTGTTTTGTTCAAAGACAACGTTATATTCCGCATTGGGTGAATTCATATCAAATGAACATCTGCGCCGGTCGCCGATGTTGCAATAATGGATTCGGATATGCCCATCCATCGTCTTGAAGCCGAGAAACAGCTATACCTTAGAAACCCATCAGCGTGTCTCACCCTCTGCCAACGAATGCAGAAACATATAGGCTCTTAATTGCCCGTTTCAAAAGGGTGCAAAATAGCATCCGGATGCCGCTACTCTCCCTCCTGGGGAGAAAATGCATAATTTGTGTGTGTGTGAGGAGGACGCCATGAACGCTCAGGGTTCTGATGTGGAATAATTCCCTACTGGCTGCCCATGCGCTACCTTTCTCTGTTTACCGACAAGCCTGCTGCAGGCATAGCGTAGCATCGCAGCATGATGATGAGGATGCCGAGATTCGCCGTCAGCCACGCGCCTTTTCATAGGCTGACATGTGATGGACACTGATGATCAAAAAGCCAAACGTTGTTGGCCGATTTTATGAATTACGATCTGAATAAATGACAGCGGGTCATCGAGACTTTTTATTTTTTCCTCTTCATGAATAGTCCATTCCAAGAGGTGATTGTTGTAAAACACCCGACTGCCGTTCAGTCACCCGTCACCCCCTGGTGCGACACCTTTATATAGAAGTAGTGCATAGCCAAATCAAATATCATGTTCATTTTACCGCAGTTTTCGTATTGATTGATAAAGCTAGTACCTCATTACAACATTATAACATTATATAGTACAAAAACGTGTTCACGTATTTTTTTTATTACCGATCAAAATCCTTTGGATATTTCTGTACAACTGTTCCCCCTAGTTATATATTACAATTTAATTTACATTTATTTTTCATTTTTCTTTGTTTAGCCTTAACATTAATGAATCACTGCAGGCCGTTCAGAGTGCAGGACTAATCCTGCCACCTCTGGCGCTCACTCCCAAATATAGCGCCCCATTTGCGCGTTATCTCCAGGTAGACGGCTGGCCGGTTGGGCAGGTAGTCCAGGTACGGCGCCTGGCCGGCTCTGGGCACGGCCATCTCGATTTGAGTGCCCTCGTGCCACTCGTTGAACGACGTTATGGAGATGAAATGCGGCTTAGCCTGCAGCGCTGCGCTTAGGGCGTTCTCGTAGTACTTCCCGTTGATGCGGTTGCGCGTGTTCTGGAAGTTCCATGGCCGCACGCTGGTGTCCACATAGCCGGGCCCCACACTGGGCACAAACAGCAGGTTGTTGTCCTCGCAGAAGGTACCGATGGACTCCCAGTTGCGGTGGGTGGAGCCGTACGAGAAGCCGTTGGTGGCGAAGTAGGTGTAGAGTCCGTCGAAGCCGGCCGTGAGGATGTCCCGCTTGTGCTTCTCGTCCACCATCAGGGCCAGGAAGACGGCGTCGTAGGGCGTGTCACGCACGCTGCCGCTCTCCGTGTGCTTCAGCAGCTTGGCCCACTGCTCCGAGTTCAGCAGGTACGAATCGTACACGTAGAACAGCGGCAGCACCTTGCCACTGGTCGTCGTGTGTCTGAAGAAGGCGGGGTGGCCTCCGTATCTAAAGGCGATAAGCAAACCATAGCATCAACCTAACTATTGCAGAGATGTGAGTGAGACTGAGGTGGGATGGCTGATGTACTCACACGTCGATGATGTACTTGATGTTCTTAAGCATTGATGCCTCGTCTCTGTCTCTGTATGGCTCGATGTGGAATGCAACCTGCGTTTAAACGAAATCAAAAGCAAGGTACATGAAGATAAATGGTTGTTATCTGTTTCATTCGCTTTGTGTTTGAATGTGATGGGATAGTTGGGCCGGGCAATATGGAACATTTCAATTATAATCTAAAATCCTGTTGAATTGGCGTTTAAGACAATTTCAACTTTAGCTAGTTTCCTTGCTCTCTAATATTTGAAGCCTAACATTTTGATAACTTTAAGGGCATATTTTGACTCATCGTAAATAATTTAGAGTATGAAACTGTGTTTCACCATTCACCGATATCTTAATTTCATGACAATACAATGCCATTCAAAGACGATAAACGACAACATTGTATAACTGTTGGTATTGTATAGACCTTAACATGGTATTTATGTGCCGCGTCCATCAGCATAGCTACTATATCGTCTATAGGCTCCCCATTGTCATCTTTCATTCCAGGTGGGTACCATGACACAGCAATAACACCTGAGGAAACACAACACAACGGAAATGCAGTAAGAAGATGTACCCACGTTTTGTCAATCACATTGGCATGGACAGACTGCCCCTGCTGAATTTTGAGCCAAAAACACACCGATGTGTGCCTTACCAATTGCTGCGGTCCGTAGTTGCTGCATGTGGGCCTCTAGAACCGAAGGGTCCCGAGAACTGTACGCCCCCAAAGCTGGGTAGAAGTTGGCCCCGATGTCTTCTGGTGGGGAGTGCCTCCCTTGGGGATATGCCTGCGCCACTTTGGAATCCCAGTGGGGCATCTGAGGGTGGTCCCAGTGGATGTATTTACCATCGAACTTTGGGTTTCCGTACCATATGTAGTAGAAGGCATGGAGGTTGTAGTTGGGGGGAGAAAACTTCTTCAGTATTGCTTCCAGTTGAGCATCCCTTTCCACCTTTAGGGGGTCATCCTTTTTTTTCTGCACGGATTTCAAGTCAGCCTTGTTTTCAACTCCGTCGATGTGTGGGAATAGTTCATGAGCACCGGGCAGATCAAATGGATTTTCTGTTGGTGCATGGGTCTTTAAAACCAATGTTACAATGACAACTAGCAATAACAGCCCTAGGGATAGGATACAAGTTCTGCGCCTCAACCTTGCCATACTTCACTTGCTTGGAGCTATACACTCCCCATCCCTGAGACGGATCAGCTGGGGGAGCCAGAACCTCCCCAACGGGATGTTGTCCGAGCCGGGACCTGGAAGATAACGTTAGCCTACATCAGCAGCGTACAAAAGCAGTTGCGGCAATGGGCGGGGTGGACATTATTGACTAAACGAAGTCCATAAAGCAAGACAAGAAAAATGCATAGGTTTAAAACGTAATAGTTTGATAAGTTTTATTAAATTTACCTGGGATGACGTGTTCAACGATTGACTTTAGACTTGTTTAACATCAGCATTGGGACATGGTTTGCATGGATTTTGAATACGACGAAGAATCAGGATAGGATGGCGCATGTTTTCGCCACATGAATACCGTGTCCTCCATATGCTTTATCTTCATACTATAAGCAAGAACTCATAAATTATTCTTATATGATGCAGCAGACTGGGGGCAACGTTCACTTCTGGTATCTGCGATTGAATACTGATCTCCAAGAGGTTTGTGTACGAATGAACAACTCGTCAAAAGCAGTTTATAGCCTATCCGTATAACATAGAGATTTGGTCATGTGTACAGCGAACAGTCAACGACGTCCACTGTGTTATTGTGTGAGTCGACAGCCAGATGTTACTCGCCCCCATTCGTTCCGGAGGATGCATTGCATACAAGCAAACGCGACTATCAATAAACTAACGGATCTTGTTTTGAAAGAAATTATAAAAATACAGTTCAATGTATGTCGCAATTCACACAGATGTGATATTCGACACAATTGTTAATCTGTGGATAACCTTTAGCTCTGGCCTTATTATTGGGTGATTAATCCAGGAAAATTGACTTTACTGTCTAGTTCTACGCTTGCCATGGCCTAGTAACATATTTCACGATGTAATATGAAGCAATAGTTCCCAAAAGATGCGGTTAGACATCGGTGATTCTAAAAATCGTAGTTAATTTTACAAAACATCAAATTCAGACACAAATGAGGCAATACTGAATTTAGTTTTATTTTATTTCATTCAGACCTTCAAACCAACTAGTACAAAGTTTCATAACACTTCAAAGTTTATACTTTATTTATGAACTGAATAAAGTGAAAAAGTAAACAACGTGAAGAGTACATAACAAATAAAAGTGAAGTCAACCAAGCAAAATTTAAACAAGGCAACCGTTTCACACAATAAAAGGATACCACCGCATCATTTTTACTCGAATATTAAATGTGAACCTGGCTTATGTCACGATTAAATAAACACCACCTTATGATCTTTTTGATGCAGCATCTCAATTCTGTTTGCTATAACTTGGAAGTTGCTGGTTGATGAGAAAACATGTCATGTACTGGCGATTGTTAAACACCAGGTGGCATTACTATCCCAGAGTGACAGCTGTCACTTCCTCCCATTCTCTTGTGCTGATTCTTTGCTAAGACGTCCAATATTCACATCAGATCCTCAAAACAAAAACAAACAAATATGACCATCACTTCCTCAGGTTATGCAGTGTTGTCTGCATGCAGTACAACATTTAGTAAATATTGCATATGTTCTTCTGAATCGTTGCCATTAATGCATCTATAATAAAGCAAGTAATCAAACCTGCAGGGCATGCTGTTATTTTGATCTACCCAGATAAAAAAAAGTAAGAAGCACAACACATGGCACTGTAGGCGAAGGATCATTGTACTCGGCCAGTTTGACTCGACAGAAAAGAGCAAAAATGTTATCAACCACTGAATAGCCATACCATGAAAAATAAGAGTCAAAACCCTGTGGAAGCATGAAACGCCTCAACATCACCCACACCAAAGATTTGCCAGCTTGTTTACTTTCAGAACTGAAACGCGCACCACATAACCAACGTGAGGAGGGGGGGGGGGGGGATCTCATTAGCAAGACGTGGGGAGAGTGTCAGTGCTACCCCTGTGTCAGAAGTGGCATGGAGACGTGTGGTGGAGGACTCCAGACACAGAGAGGCACAAGAGGGGGGGGGGGGGGGGGCGGGGCGGTGGCCATTGTGTTTGTGTTCATTTATGTACGCTGCCAGCAGCAACAGCAACCCATTAAACATGTGCTTCATTACAACCCAGCCTCTCGTCACGTTCTGTTAAATCAACACAATGGTTAAATATCTCAAATGTGCATTTGCTCCAACAAATGTTAGCGTGCCTTAAAGACACACACGAAGACAGTCCCGCACATGTTTAAACTGTTAGTGATACCATAACTGTTTATTAGTTTGTGTATGCCCCGTGTGTTAAACGCCACACTGTGTTAAGCAGATAAATCTACAAATAATTGAGGAAGCTTCTTGCTGCGCTCGGAGAGATTGAGGCAAAACAAAAGCCACCGTATGTTTACTGTTCAAAAGGGTCAATAAACATCTGACTTTTCCCCTCTTTCATCCTCTTTAAAAAGAAAACGTCACCTTTAAATAATGCAGAACCTCAGAAAGCCTCGAATTACGTTACAAGGATAACCACAAGTATCCTTTTTTAATGCTATATGTATAATATAAAAAAACACCAACAGAGAGGCAAAACAAAAAAACTGAAATAATAATAATAATACATTGGTCACAGCAAATTTATGTACACATACATATTAAGAAAAGAGCCGTCAGTGGGGTTTGGAGAAGGGGAGAAGGTTGTGGAGTTGGTAATGGTTAAGCCCTGTATCCCTTCTACACAGGGAAGGGGGGGGGGCGGGGGGTTGTGGTGGAGGAACCGGAGAGGCTGTGGTGTTCATGTGGTGGTACAGGCAGGGGGAGCCAAGGGAACGCCTGTTGTTCACCTCTTCTTGGGCGGCTGGGCGGTGCGGGGCGGGGTGACCGGCCGTCCCGAGCTGACGCCGCTGTACTGGTACTTGGCCTTCTTCTCAGAGGGCTTCAGGATCTACAGAACGAAAATCGACCACGGGGTAAGGAGACCATCTGTAGGATGGCTACAATCCGAGTTTCCGTGCATCGTAAAATTGCCTAGCAGACTAAATCTCTGGATTATTCCTTAATCTCCACTGTCCAATCAGTTGCCGAATCAGTGTATGCCATAAGGATGTCTTTTAGTAGTTCGGCCATCACACATTTACATAGGATACCACCATATGGCCACACTTGACCAACGGGATTGGCTAGTCTGAAGGTTGTGTCCGTCATTAACCGCCGCCGTCGTCTTCTTTCATGCCGCTCAAGCAGATCAGCTGCCCACATTCCCCAATGCTCCTTGATCGCGATACCGCCCGATGCCCAGGTGATCTAGCTTCAGCTCGAGCATGAGGAAAACTATTGAGCCCTATAAGATGTTCTACGTCCTTCTTATTGTAGAATTGATGAGAGAAGCAGTGATAAAGCAGGGGTACCTGGAACGAGCACATGAGGGACTCGTCCACGCTCATCATGCCCCCGGCGTTGTCAAACTCCCCGCAGTAGTTGGGAGCCGAGAACAGGGTCACCAGCTGGCGTTTGGCAAAGAACTCGTAGCCGTCCTCCACCACCTGAGAGGAGAAGGACGCAGGACATTTAAAACGCTGGAAAATATAGGAGATCGGTGGAATGGGATACACAGATAACTTGACGAATCAGGGGGACTTGTGCGTAGTGTGGCAACCCGGCCCAGGCCAATTAAGGATATTGGGAGCACCTGAGGAACAAGTGGAGAAGCAGGGCTTAAATAGCCTGCTTCTCCACTCATTCGGGGCTCTCCCAGCCTTGGAGCTCCTGCAAGGAGAGACCGGTCCTCGTGGGTGACGGGTTTCCACCCACGAAGAAGGGGGACCGCTGATTCCTCCCGAGGTTTAAGTTTTTGTGTTTGGAGAGACTTTTATGTTCTTAAATAAACATGCCTTTTTTTGGCTTTCACCAAGGAAATGGTGTCCTGTTTGGGAGGAGTTGGTGCGCTCAACGTGTCGGGTTGCCACAGTAGGTGGTAGTTGATTAAGCCAACCACATTCAGAGTTCATAACCATAGGTTGGAACCGCACCAACCCATGTGCCTTCATCAAGTTACGGATTCTCGCTGCGATAGGCATTAGAGTGCCATCAACATCACCAAACACGTTTCAAAGTTGTTACTACATGCAACGCCAGTGTGATCCCAAGCACACAGACAGCCCCCCGAGCCACGGCCGCCTGTATGTCCCGTCCGTTGCCGGGGTTACCTGGTGAGCTCGGCAGATGAGGTCCAGGTCGTGGCGGTTGAGGAACTTGCTGACCACGTCGGCCCCGAAGGTGAACGAGACCCCGCGGTCGTTCTCCCCCCAGCCCTGCACGTCCTTGTCGGGGTCCGACCACAGCAGGTCACACAGCAGGCCTAGGACACACACAGGGAACATCATTATAGGGCGATGCAATTAATCCAATTTCGATCTTGATTTGGATTTTTTGGGTCAAACGATCTCCAAACTAATACTTGAAACTTTTAAACCTTTTAAAGTTCACAGTTAGAAAATAATTTTTTCGGAGGGGAATGCTGAATAAATGCATCTTGTTTTAAAAAAAAAAAAATAATAATCGTTTGAATAATCCTGATTATGATTTTTAATCGAGCAGCCCTACTTCATTATAAGGAATACAAAAAGAGGCAAGGTGGAGGCATCACTAATCACAAATTTTCTAAAACATAATTCTGTTCCATTTTTTGTTCCGGACAAAAGCTTGGCATGCATCAGGGGGGGGGACAGATATTCTACCTGTATCAGGCACATCTGTTGGCCTCATGATCCTGCGAATCTGTTCCATGGATTGCAAATCCGGTGACAGCCCTAGAAGAGCAAAGTAAGAGACAAAGCAAGGTTGGATCACTGGTTCGGCAAAGCGCTTAACAATAGAGTCAAGGCCAAATACCATCCCATCGGTCCTGTCGTCAGCTCACCTCCATGGCAGCAGAAGATCTTCTCGTCGATGATGGCAGCAATGGGAAGGCAATTAAAACAATCGGTGAAGGTCTTCCACAATTTGATGTTGAACCTGCGCTTACCTATAGAATAATCAAAGAAGATAGGCTTCAAAAGCAGGTCAATATTTGTTACTTTGAATTTTGAGGTTAGCGTGCGTTTTCAACATATACATTTTACATGCATACTTAATGAGAGTGGACTTAATGCCCTACGGGCATTAAGTCCACTCTCCATTGCAGTGGCGCTATTCATGACTCACACTCGTCATAGAAGCCGTAGATGCGGTTGATGGAGGCACACTCGTGGTTGCCCCTGAGCAGGAAGAAGTTCTCTGGGTATTTGATCTTGTAGGCCAGCAGCAGGCAGATGGTCTCCAGGGACTGCTTGCCCCGGTCCACGTAGTCCCCAAGGAACAGGTAGTTGGCTTCTGGGGGGAGGCCTCCGTACTCAAACAGCCTCAGCAGGTCTGTGTACTGCCCGTGGATGTCACCTGACGGGAGGATAGGAGAGGGAGGTTGGAGAGGTTAAGGGTGGGGGTCCCAGGAGTTAACTTGTGCATTGAGGGTATGGGGGGAGGGGGGGTGCATGTAGTGGTTTAGTCTGATGGGTCTCAGACTAAACGATGGAATACGGTTGCCATCAGCTACTGGGCGACAAGGAGAGAAAATACAAGGATACAGGATAGGGGTCATTCAAAATAGCTACAACAGAAGTACACCATGCTGTGTGTTCAGCAGTACAGAACGAACAAATCGAACTACAAGAAGGTCACACTGCCCAAATTACTATGAAACACTCTTAATTGAGACTCGTTTCCAAGAGGTTCTCTTCCACTGAACAGCCTTGTGCCGCCAGAGTTCCACCACTGCCTGACTCCCGCTGGACATTTAGTGAGCTGTGTGGAACTGTGACCGGACTGGCGATCTACTCATCGATATTTGTCGTTTAGCTCTAAACAGGAGCCATGAGGAGAGATAAAAAAAAAAAAAGGAGGCAAAATTAGCTGCTGTAAATTCAACCGCATCAATGCCAGGACCCAGGGGACATGAAGTGGAGCAGGAGGATCCTCTTAAAATTCAGGTTACCGCTTGCACGTATATATGAGTTCACACCACTCAATCACCTGACCCCCCCCCCCCCCCCCCCCATGAACAAAACCCCACCAGTCTGTGTTTTGGTGCATGAAATTGAACCTGTGTAGAGGTAACAACACATGGGTGTGGGCTGGGGGGGGTTGGCAGCGGCCCTTCCTGGTAACCCAGCCACGACCTGCTTCCTTTTATATCTCCTTGCAACATTTAAGAGCTGCTCTAATTTGGGCATCGTCCTCCAGAAGGGCCCAGGTGCAGAGAGCCTCACCCCATACATTAAGGTGGTAGGGAATGGAAAGGAAAGGGCATAACCATAAGCTCCAACCGAATATTCGGTACACGGTCTCAGTGCCTGTATAATGTCTACAGACGGCACACATTGGAACAGTGTTGTGCATTAACATTTGACGAGTTAAAAAGGTGACAACCTATGATTTTGTCTCTTATTCCAGACAAACATTTAAGTGGTCTTAAATCACACTATACTGTAGGTTTCAACAAACAAGACCTAACCGTTTTTTGCTCCGCTGCAACCATTTTGTCTGTAAAGTAGACAGACAAGGGATTTTCTACAAAAGACGTACGACACAGACTTTGTAGCCAATGGCAAGCCCTTTTTACATCCAACATTTCCAAAAGAAAGAACAGAAAGTTTTGTTCTGTTTTGCGAACAGCTTGTGAATGGGGTTGTGAACAGTTCCCCATCACTTTCATTATGGAGTCTACCAACGAGTTAAACACTACTTTCTGATGAGTCCGTCATGGTGGTTCAGCGATCCAAACACAACAAACCCCCCACCGTAGCCTGTTTGATCCGAGAACGATACACTCCAATGAGCCTTTGGAGGAGTCAACCCGTCACTCAACGAAGCCTGGCGTGATCGGTAACTCAAGAGTGCCATTTAAACAGTGAGCATCACCCCAGCCCTGCCTATACGGTCTAATGTTTGGCCCGTGGACGACCTGACGTTTTGCCCTTCATTGCGGTGACCGAAAAAGCAAGTTGGTTAACCGGTTGAATTCCAAAGCAGTGTTCACACCAAAAGCGCCTTTTCAAGTCTTGCTACTTTTGCGAGTTGTCCACACCAACCACAAGCATTTACTTGCAAAGACCAAGGGTCTTACCTCGAGTTAACACCAACGTTTCTTTCAGCCAGCCCGTAGCTAGATGACCCCCTATTGTGGCCCTCTACTTTTTGTTTCCAGTTCAAACATTTCACCTCAGGCGAAAACATGAAATTAGCGTGCTTAGGGCGTCCCATTTGTTCCGCCGTCAACGCCCAGCGAGAAATTTGCATCCATTTGCGGAAAGAGGGCACCCTTTCTCTTCTCAAATGGGCTTAATTCTCACATTGCTATCACTTAAAAAGGAAAACATGTTTGAGGGCCTGTTGTTGAAGTGTCAGTGACAGCAAAGTTTGACGTGTGAAAGAGAGAGTTTGAGCAGAAACCGATAGGACACACCACAGTGAATTATTGAAGACACTTTTTGCAGTGTAAAAGGTCAGCATGAGATTAACAGGAGCACATCACCCCTGGCGTGGCTTAGAGGCAGTCAACCAAAGCAGGGTTAGAAGTTCATCAATAACAATGCAAAGGCCGGGGAGGAAACACTGATCCCCCCGAACGACAAAAACACATTAGGCTGATTCAATTTTTTTTTAATCGGTTATGCCCATTGCTAATTAAACCGCACGGATGAAGATGATGAATAGCAGGCTATCAATATGATTAGGGCCACCAGCTAAACGCCCATTAACGGTTGTTAACGTTAATTGACCATTAACAAAAGGAGCCATATTTCAGACAGCTAGCGACCCACAGCAATGCCTTGAAGCTGGCATTCAGGGACTGGGACTGTTTATTAGCCTAGTCACTGTCTGAGGGAGGCAACCTGTGCCCAAATGAAAGCCGAGATGGGCCGGGCACTCCATTGTAGGGGCAAGAACAGGTCTGTGGGGAAGCTGGTAAATAAATGAACAGGGTCAACAGAGCTGAGTGAGGAGCGCTGCGTCCCCACTCTGGAGAAGAGGGAGAAGGGCACCAGAGTGTTCTGGTAGCAACAAAAAAAAAAAGGGCTAGAGAAAGACCCATATTGTGACAAACGAAAAGTGGGGGTCAAGATACTGCGCTGTCTGCAGTTCAGCCAGTGAGACACGCAGCAGCAGCAGCCGCAGTCAAAGTTAACAAGCACACACATGTTATGTCTGCGTCGGGAGTACCTTTAAATGTCCCCTTTGCCCTCTTTACATCTGCAGAGTACATGACGGCTCATAAGTCAAGTGAGCAATTGTGATTTAATCTGGCCTAGGCACAGGATGTGTTACGTGGGGGCGGATTACATCATCCTGTCAGATCGGAGCTGCATCAAAGCAGTGGTTTGTTACTGCCGGCCCGGGAGATTTGGCTGCATGCTGGTGAGAGCGCTGGGGACGTTGTTTACTTGATGCGGCCCTAGCCTGTGTATCGTCAGCGAATGCAATACAACTGCTCCAAAAATACATTTGCGTAGAAGCTCCAGCCAACAAAACTAAATAAAAGAAAAAGGGAGGGTGTGAGATAATGAATTGAATAGCCCCATCATACTACTAAAACAAATGAGGAATTAGGCTTGAAGGGATACTAATGCTCATAAGCTGTGGCAGATGGAGAGGGATATAATGGGGCATACGATCTTATGAGTCCTGTGAATACATTTTGCATTTGATTCAATAAGTAAAATGGAATATTCTTACAATGCTGAGTGCAGCATGGAAGCTGCCAGACCTGCCAAGTTTCTTTATTGACTGGCAAATAATTAAGTGATTTACAGCAAGATGTCATAACGCCTGTATATTTTCTTCTTTATTTTCTAATGGAATAAGTATAAAATATGGTATTACATGAGGTGGCTACTTTCTGTAGCCTGGACGGGCAATTACACAAATACTTAGATGTCTAACCCTACCAAAAGATTCACAGGCTTTAAATTGGTTTACAGTCATCACATATTTAGAAACTTTTTGTATTGACAATGTAAACCTTCCATTTACCTTGGTAATCACATGGAGAATATACATCAACTAAATACATGTTTAATACTGCGCATGTGTCGGAGGAGCATTGAGACAAACGGTGAATGGTAGGAGGATGACGCGTGGCTGTTACTGACCACAGATCTTGAGCGGGGCCTCGAGCTCCAGCAGGATGGGCTGGCTGAGGAAGATCTCTCTGGACTTGATACAGAGGCCCCTCACCTCGGCCTCCGTCATCTGCACGATCTTGCCCGGTCGACATCCTCGCACTGGAGAGCACAGAGGAGGACGCTCTTTGGCATTAAAGCTGCATCAGGGGCCGTTAAAGTTAAAAACAATAAAACATAGGAACAGCACCACCAGTGGATACTCTTTGTATTGCAATTGCCCATTCTGATCGGCTCAGGAAAAACCCGATGCAGAGTGATGCTGCTTGCTACAAACCTATCTGAAGTGAAATCCCCAGGACAAATCTGATCAAATCAAAACAGTGAATACAATTACCACCTTTATCCATATACTCTCATGGAGATTGGATTAAAGTGTTTGTTTCCCTTTAGAATCAACAACTCAAGCTCCATCTGGACTTGATTATGCTTGGAATTCAAATATACCTCATTCCAATAATAAACTTTACTGAAGTTTGTAAAACCTAAAATGAGCTAAACCGTGTGAACTTGATGAAACAACAGACTATTATGCCTGGAGTATGAGAGAAGACTACTTCTTTATCCGTCGCAGCGTGGGTGTGTTTGGTTGTTTTATCTGCAATGCGAGAGCACTCCCACCTGCAAGCCCTCCACGTGGGGCTCAGAGTGCAGATGAAGATGATAAAGGGAGGCAACAACATTGAGAGTGTGGGCTGCTCAACTTTTAAATAGGAATCGGTCACAGTGAGAGAAAAAATAAAGTTAATCAGGAGTCTTAAATATAATCGGTATTCGGAAGAGCCACAACATTTTGGCTTATATTTCGATTGTGTTTCCAAGAAAGTTTATGTTTGTTTAGCCATCTGATAATTATGTGTTCAAACCCAACGGTAACATAATCCTATCCTCTGCCTCGTTTGAAACTGCCTGAGAAAAATTATGAACTCGCTTTGTTTAGGGATAGTTCTCTAGAGGACTTCATTGAACTGATTAAGGCTGTTCGTTCATTGAATCAGCAATATCTTGATTTCTGTATAACTGCTGGCGTTAATTAAATTAAATTCCACATACGTTTTTTAGGCAGGCACATCCATAGCACCTTCACCAAATTTGGTTTCATTTAGACCAATGGTTATTCACAAGAATCGATCCAGATGGGTCCAGACGGAAAAATGTTAAGCATGTCTGCTTGTGCATCAGAAGCATCATTGGTAATTACTCAAGGGAATTTTAGTACTATAAGATCTAAATAAAAGTAAATATACTCTAACCTAGGCCATTGAAAACTGTTTGCCACATCTCGTATGAGGAAAAATGGTGGCAGTTTCTAACAATAATCTCCACATAGATAGGACAGATCATTTCACGATTACCATCAAAACTATTCTAAACTTCCGAAATGGGGACGGACGTTGCGATGTGACGTCACGATGTACACGCCATATCGTTTGTCCATCGGGGCGGCAGAGCTGTTCGTTCAACTTTGACCGCAAAGACTTGACAAAACGAAACACGTTTGAGCGGTAGACGTCAGCAATCCAATACATTAACACGGGATCCCTAGAACAACCATAGTAATATACACAGATACAATGCGAATACCTGATAATAAAGTATGGATAACTGGAGGAGTTGTGCAGCTAACGCTTCACCCCTCATAACTGAGTGATGCAACGCTACCAGGCACCAGAGGTTCACTTTTTTTTTTTCATGCTTGACTTTAAGACATACACTAGGAAGAGATTAACACGACACGGTATATGTTATGCTATGTTCAGTTATATTGGCATGCAAACTACCACTAAAACCGCGCAGAAAACATCGGGTCATACATAACAGGGGACGAAGGAAAAATAAAGTTGAATCCTCAGCGAAATAAAAACGATACAGGGTAAGTCATTGGGTGCTACATTTTGCAGTAATAAATACATCATACTGTAGGTATTCACTGTTGAAACGTTTTTTTTATAAACATGCCAGGCTAACATTAGCCCAAACTAGCCTAGGCGAAACAACGCAGCTAGTAGTAGAAACGCTGGCAATCGCCATCTAATTTAAACACTTTCCACAAAAATATCATTTTTTGGAGTCAGCAGATGTGACCAATAGAGCCATCATTGTTAAATGTGTGTGTCAGATAGTCAGAGACGCGGATCTATTGGGTTTAAAAGAACACTTACCTTCTAAAAGGCGAGAGATGATGCTGTCCACATTCAACTCGCCCTCCGCCATCTTTCAACTGATATTTAGAGTAATGTGGACGCGGTCAACTTTATGGTGCGTCGGTAGGGGGCGTTGTTCTGCCAAGCAAGGATATTTGGCCTGTTGATTTATCGTGGCACGCAGTGAGGAGAGAGCAAACCTTATAGGGTATGGTGCAGCAGACCTGGGCCAAGAGAAAAAAATATTTTTTCCCCCCTCAGATATAGGGATGCGGTTACATAATGTAGTCATTAAGTGTGCGTAATAGAGCATCTACTGGCAAATCATATATTTCCGGAAAAAAAAGTCATTGTGTGCTACCTGCACAATAGAGTAACTGTATATTCAGGTAACAATCTGTGATAAGTGACAAGGGTGGCTAGGAACATGTACGGTATATATCCACAGACACAAAATAAATACAAAATTCTTTATTGGAAATTTTGTGCATTATGACAAAAAAAAATGGTTACGACTATGTCACTCAGAGCTTGAAAAGATAAGAATTGGGCAACTACAATGATAGAGCACAGGCTGCTCATCAGAGGTAACAAGAGGAGGAAATGACAATGCAAATGTACAGCATTTATGTTCACCACACACTTATCATTTAGTGTCAGCCTTCAGCAGCAATTACCTAACAAATATTTCCAGTTAATTTCTCTTATTTTCTAGTTGGCAGATTCATTTTCTACGTGGCAAATATTTTTTTTACCTGAATAGTTTCAGGAAACTTTCCCAGCTAAGTGGCTATTGCTGTTAACCCCCAACAAACACACACACACACACACACACACACACACACACACACACACACACACACACACACACACACACACACACACACACACACACACACACACACACACACACACACACACACACACACACACACACACACACACACAGTGCTTTAGAACTTGGTGTCATTCATCACAGACTCCAACATCTTTATCTTCTGATGGTTCTTCCTCTGTAAGTAGCTGAGGAGGAGCCAAGTGAGCGTGCAGCCAGTGAGAAGACCCACCACGGTCATGACAGCAGCGGCCCAGGTAGCCACACTGCCTGAGCAGGTGGAGTAGATAGGCACGGCCGTAGATCCAGCGGTGGCTGAGCTAGGCATGGGTGTGGACGAGGGGCCTGGGGTAGTGGCTGGAATGGAATAGCTGTTGACTCTTGTGAAGAAGTAAGGATGCTCCTGTGGGACACAAAGGATATTTTTCATGGTATAACTCTGTAATATATTGTCATAGTCATGGGAAATGAGAATTTAAAATATATGTCTGTACGTATGTATGTATATACATACGCATGTCTATACATATATATATATATATATGGGTTAGGGTTAGGTGTGTGTGGGTGTGTTTGTGTGTGTTCATATATGTATGCATTAATGCATACATACATGTATGTGTCTATGTTTTTGTATTTTTTTTTACCTCAGCAGGGCATTTGACCACGTTCCTAGTACTTGTGAAGTTGTTGTACGTCT
Organism: Gadus chalcogrammus; assembly: GCF_026213295.1. NCBI lineage: Eukaryota > Metazoa > Chordata > Actinopteri > Gadiformes > Gadidae > Gadus > Gadus chalcogrammus. The sequence continues at coordinate 16,410,534 of NC_079416.1, forward strand.
GCTTCTTGCCCACAGGCTCAAACTATGAAAACAGATAAACAAATGTTACTGTCACTTAAATCGTAATCAGTTGAAGGCTATGAAGAAGAAAAGGACAACATTCTGTCTGATACAGTTAGCTGTTAGTTGCTAGCAGTACCATGTTATTCCACAGTTCGCTGGCCATGTCTGCCTGGCCCTTCTCGCTGAAGTGGAAACAATCCACCGTCATGTAGCTTGGGTCCGGCTTCCCCTCCTGCAAACGACACATCGTCATCATCAATTGCATGAATGTTGTTAGTGTGTGTGTGTGTGTGTGTGTGTGTGTGTGTGTGTGTGTGTGTGTGTGTGTGTGTGTGTGTGTGTGTGTCTCTGTGTCTCTGTGTTAGTGTTGGATGTGCTTGAGGTCATACAGAGTTCAAGGGAAGGACGGTGTTTCTGAAGAAGGGCTGCACCACGATGGTGAAGTCCTCCCTGCCATCGTAGTGTCCTCCATATACCAGGTTCTCCGTCTCTCTCTTGGAGGACGACCAAACACAAAACTATTAGACCATGAAACATTGCATTCTAGCAGAAAATCATATTATACCACAAAAAAAGGGATGTGTACCCATTTTGATAGACACAAATATATGTATTTACAAAACATACTATAGAATAAGATATAATCGAACATAATTAACCAAATTTAAAATATATATTATAACCACAAAAAAAACATTTGTATTAATGTATATATTTGACTATTTTAGAGACTATTTGTGCTTTTATGGACAGAGCAGTAAAGACAGATACTGAGTTGAAAGTGAGATGTAATTACATATATGTTCGTTCATTACACGCTTGGTTAGAACACTAGCTGGTAGAGCAACCAATCGATCTCCTGCTAAAATGTACCTGATAATCCCGGTTGATGCGTTTCATTTCCGCGAGCTCGGGGGAATCGTCGCTCGGTTCCAAAAAGCACCGACAAGCCTGCCTGTGCTCGGACAAGAAAAAGAGAATAAAGAATAAAGTGAAATGGAAAACTACAGCAACAACCAATATCGAATGTATATTTGCCATAATGAAAAGTTTAAAACCAATGTAACGATAAGTGTATATTTTGAGTGATCTTGAACTTAATTAATAGCATACTTTTGAAAGAAATTGCAAAAAGCGTCCTTTTTTATTTTGCGAAGGGCCTTCATTTCTAGGACTTCCACCACATTAACCATTAGCCTGGGGACCTAAAGACAATTACAAAGATAATGTGTGTTAATGCAACATTTTACACCATTCCTCATCGTATTCATATTTATTATTCATATTTATTATTCAATTTGACTAATACTGTTTAACATTTAATCTTTTTGCAAAAAAACGTGTATACATATTTTAAAAAATCAACCTCGTTGTAAAGGATGTCCAAGCTCGTCTTTAAATGATGAATGTAGTTCTTTGTTGAATATGCCGCCTATGTGGTTTTCCAAACAGAAAACAAATTTGCACACATCTTTGCAATTATTTTAACATCAACTACAACACAAACATCCTCCATAACAGAAGTGCATATATATTTCCTATATTTTTATAAAACTCTAGCAACAGCAATGGCTAAAGCAAATATGGTCACAACCACATTCAGATGGCTAATTTTACATTGATGCAGTACTTTGCTATTCTGTGATATCAGAGCAGGGTGATATTGGAATTACTGGAAGATGAATGTAGGAAGAACAAAAGCAAAATTACAGAGGACAGTAATAAAGAAAAGAAACCCAGAATACAATATAAAGCGTGTTTTCTAACTTTCCTAAATGATGTTGAGTGAGTTAAGATGATGATGGATGGAGGGTGAGCTCACTCTATCATTGCAGTAAGAACACAGGTCATTCCCTCCAATGAAGAGGGTCACCAGCTTCCAGTCATTCTTAAAGTCCACAGCCTGTTTCAACACAATTTCACACACATTTACATAGAGAACGAGAGGGGGCATTTAGATAGAGAAACTCTACTGTCTCTTCTGTTTGGAGAGAGAGACAGAGAGAGAGAGAGAGAGAGAGAGAGAGAGAGAGAGAGAGAGAGAGAGAGAGAGAGAGAGAGAGAGAGAGAGAGAGAGAGAGAAAAAAACACTTACTGTATTGTTTTTCATGGTTCCAATAAGCCGTCTGGCTTGCGCGGGGAAGTCGCTGTAAACATGAGGCATGTATTGAAAGCTCTGACAATGATACGTCATGTTTAAATTATTATGATATGGAGGTGATGACAGTGGACTAATATGGGACATATATGACATGAGTCGTATGATATGTCCTGTCATATGTCATATGAGATTCACTCACGATGCCACAGCTCCTCCCTCAGCCATGTTGAAGCCTGTCTGCCTTTTTCCCCGGCCCTTCGACATCCCCTTAATGTTGGCATTGAACTTCCTGAGGATGTCTAAAGACAGAAACCAGGGGATACTGCTGCATAAGTGACGTACACATGTTGGATTCAACTCATGGAATCAAGCAAGAAAGTCTGTTGTCTGGTGATGAGTATTTTGATTGACTTGTGGATTCATGCAAAGAATTTGACTCACTGGGTAATGTTGTGACGGTCTCAAGGGCTTTATCACCTCCAATGCTAATTCATAAAAAGACAGAAAAAATCAATAATGTCGTCATATTATCATAACATGTATTATTATGTTTTTCTTCTGATTGCATTTGTACTTTGTTCAGTCTCACCTCCAGGAAACACCTCTGTATTCAGTAAACAGCGCAAGAATGTTCTTAGCCTTAGCCCCAAAACCAGTCTGTATCCAAACACACACACACACACACACACACACGGATAACATGTTACATCGGAATACGCTAGGAAAAATCTTTTATAAATACGGAACAGCAGAATAATAAAAGTTATTCTGCCGTTTACACACACACAAATACGAAGACACACCCACACACGCATGCACACTACCCCCCCCCCCCCCCCCCTCCCAGACACACATACAAGACATGTCAGAATATTCTTATTCGTAGTGCTATATTTACCGTTAACGAATCGCCCATGGCGCCCACCACTTTGATGTCGCCAGGTCGCAACCTATGCACTGCAAAACATAAACACCATTGAAGCCCCCTCTCTCTGTACTTTCTCCTCAATGCCACTACAGGTCTTATCTGAGGTGAAGTGGTGCCTTCTTACCCGAAGCAGGCACAGAGTCCGAGGGAGCGGTGTTAGTGCAGGTGAAATCACTGCCCCAGTTCTAAAGGAAGAAGATGCTTATTAGCAGAAGTAGTAGAATGTGAGTTACCAGCCTATAAGAGAGACAACGGAGAGAAATGTGGCAGGAATTTGGTCTTTTGTACCTAAAATGCTAGATAGCATGGCATTTGGTTCCCACTAAGGCTACCCATGCTAAATCCACCAAATGGAATATATTATCTGTTAAATAATATCACAGTAGAAAGGCAGGCCTACAGTAACAGGAGGAGGACTGGGTTGAGGGCTGGGGTAGACGTAGTCGCTGTTCTGAGCCGTCCTGAGGAACGGCATTTCCTGATGATCATAAAAAACAAAAATCTAACTAAACATCCATGGGACGACACGACTAAACAATACACAGATAATCCTCTCTAACATGGAGAACAACCCATGGCGGAATATAATAATAATAATAATAATAATAATAATAACAATACATTTAATTTAGAGGCACCCAAGGTCACCATACAGAGCATAAAATCATCATAAATCGTTAAAAACAAGACATTGTGGAAAAACAACAAAAACAAAACAAAACAAACAAACAATCAAGACAGTGATCAGTTAGACGTTGTGTGCGAGTTTGAACAGGTGATATGTTCTGTATTGTTTCATATAACCCACGGGAGGAATATGTGGTTCATATAGACAGATGTTATTACCTTTGAAGGACACTTCAAATCAACGCCAGCAGTGAAGTCTTGGCTAAAAGTCTTGTTGCCAACGGACTCAATCTAAGACAATGGGAGTATTTATTTAGTTTTTTCGATTTGAAATAACCATACGTTTTGCCATCTCCTATTATGAATATATATTGTTAAAGAGTACTATACCATGTTGTTCCAAAGGGCAAGAGCCATCACCGTATGAGCTTTCTGGCTCAGGTGGAAACAGTCTGGGGAGAAATAGGAGCGATCGGGGCGTCCGTCCTTCAGAATGAATGCAGGGGTAGATGGTGAGCGAGAATGATGATGACAAATAGGGGGCCGTCTAAATTCTAACGACACAGTGTTCCTGTACGTTCCGTAATATCCGCCTTTACCTCTAGCCTGGGGATGATGACCTCTCGAAAGAAAGGTTGCAGCACCACAGTGAAGTTCTCATGGGTGTCATAGCGACCGGAGTCAACAAGGCTCCTCATACCGTTCTGGATGGACAAACGGAGATCATTCGGGAACTTATTTGATTTACTTTGAGAATACATTTCACTAAGAAATACATTAATGAACAGGAAGGTATCAGGCATATTGAAGACGTTGAGGTTTGAACCCAGAAACCTTGGACTGTGAGTCAGCTGTATACTTTATGTTCATAGTTTGAATGACTTATGTCTGTATCTGTTTACTGAACCCGCAGTATTGGCTGGGGAAACAAAAATAATAATCAGAAAATGTTTTGTACTTCGTGGTGGTTTACCTGGTATGCTCGGTTTATATCTTCAACCTTCTTGAGTTCCGCTGTTCCCTTGTTAGGGGTCAGAATGCAAGGGCAAATAATTCTGGAGAGGACATGTAGAGGTACAAATAAATCACATCGTCTATTTGAAGCACAGACACTGGTGCTACAGGAGGACAATGAGGACCAAGGTACCCGGCATAGTCACGTACTTCACAAAGAAGGTGGGGCACTTAAGGCTCTTTTCTTGGTGCAGCTCGCGGAGAGGAACGATGTGCATTAGCTCCACCAGATTCACCATGGCCCGGGGAACCTGTGGGGTGGGATAGGACAGCAATGGCGGCGATGAACGGGGGATCGCCATGGAACACAAGCAGCTTAATGAGGAAGAAGCGAAAATGCAATTGGGTCTCATGGGATGCAATCCACACTGAAGGGAGTCTTGCTAGTCTACCTCTTTATGGAGGAGGTCCAGAGCCTCGCGGACACGACCCACCACATTCTCCGGTGAGAAGAAGACCTTGAGGACAGCAGTGAAACGCAGGGAGGAGTCATTAGTGTTGATGGATACCGGATAGGGTGATGGCAGGACAATCACATGGCACATGTGACTGTAAAAACACAGATTTGTTTCTCCAAAATGAGTTATGAAATAACTTTTGACTCACTGTGTCTGTGCAGAAGTCACAAATGTCATTTCCCCCGATGAACATGGTGATCACTTTCCAGTCATTCTTGAAATCGATGCGCTGAATATAGATGGTAAGCTAGTTAGATCAATGTTTTTGGCTTTACTAAATTTAGAAGGTTTAACATAAAAAAATTACTGAACTTCATTATAAAAGTCGTCCAAGATATGTCTTTAGAGATTGGGGAAACATGCTGAAACAATAATTCTGTGACAACAAGACTCCTGTTTGTGTTTTTTGTGTGTCATTCACTTTTCTCACTATTGCCACACAATCCCAGTGTGCTGCAACAATGGAAGCAAGTAATAACAACAACTCAATTTAAGATTATACTCAGGTTCAATGTTACATAATTGTATGTGTGTGTGTGTGTGTGTGTGTGTGTGTGTGTGTGTGTGTGTGTGTGTGTGTGTGTGTGTGTGTGTGTGTGTGTGTGTGTGTGTGTGTGTGTGGGGGGTGTTTTTATGTGTGTTTGTGTCTGCCTGCAATTTTTCATTCATTCAAATCACATTTCACATCATTCAAATCACATTTCACATCATTCAAATCATATATGCTCACCGTGTCATTCTTCATCTTGTCCACTAGAGTGCGCACCTGTTTCACCATATCGCTGGAAACACAAGACATGAATTCATATAGGCCATAGCGAAGGGGTAGATGGTAAAAATGGTTTAAAAGTAGGTCTAATGGGCAAAACGTACCCACTCTTGGCCCCTGGTGCGGCTTGGTTCAAGAAGGCTTGAGGATCGTTCTCTTCACCGATCCCCACAGCCCAGCCAGTCAGATCTGAGTTAAACTCCTTCATGATGTCTGGACAAAGGTTCAAAAGTGAAATGGAAGATGACAAGCCACTTCAAATTTCCCATAGTAATGAATGTGTGCAGTGGACATGGTGACCTTTTCAGGTCATCGTGATACCTGTTGATAGTTGAATAGTAGATAATGCAGTGAAGTGTCAAATTGGGGGTCACTATCACTAAGTGCAACTGAACCAGATAGCGGGGGCATTTATTCAAGAGATAAGTCAACTGTCACTATTTTATTGTAGTAGTTAAACCATATTATATCTATCAAATACAGAGTAATCATATAATTTGATGATAAAAGACTACTTTAAGGTCAATTAATTATATCTGAGCTTCTGTTGTGTCTTGAATATTTTATTTAGATATGTCGCAGATAATATGAACATTGAAAGGTCCCGTTTGTCGTAATCTGAACCTTGTGGTTGTACAGTAATATGCCTATAATACAAATGAAGAAAAGGAACAATTAGAATAGTAACAATTATAACTAAATAAATAAAGTTACCGTGAAATACTCACTTGGCAGGGTGGTCACATTGGCAAGATTGGCATCGCCACCGATACTGAAGAAAAGAAAATACTCAAACTATAAGTCAATATTGACTGTGAATAAAACTGAGACAAACCCCTCGCTTCATCCATTGTTGTGTGCTCCCAAACGGTTAAGCATGCACGTTTGCTGTATGCTTTCTCACCTCCATGACAGACCTCTGTATTCATTTGCAACTAGCAGAAGGTTGTCTGTCTTGGCACCGACACCATTACCTGCCTGCAGAGAAAAATCGACAGTGGATGCCAAATTAATAATAATAAGCAAGGACTATAAACAATACAATAGCAATTTCTAAGGACCTCACTATTTGGTGGATAATATCACATAATTTTCACATCTTCTTGCTTGACTTCTTCTTTAAACTCCACCCTGACACACACATACACACACACATAAACAAACACACACACATCAGAAGCACACACACAAATGGAGGAGCACTGACCGTGAGTGAGTCTCCAACTGCTGCCACTACTTTGACGTCTCCTGGTCTAAGTGCATGAACTGAAAACGCAAAAGAAACAATGGAGTTGGGTTTAGTATTATAATTCTTACAATTATTATTATTGACATGAGGGTAAGAAATACAATCCATACCCGAGGTAGGGGTAGTAGGGGAAGGATCTCGATCCACACAGATCATCTCTGTTCCCATTACCTGCATAAACAGGAATGTGCGTTAATTATTGCCTGTTCCAACCCTGCAGCTGTAAGTTCATCGTAGAGGCTCACCGAGACTTACAGGGTCAATCAGGGAAGTGTTGCTGTACGCTGCTGTTGTTCCTGTCCTTTCTCTGGGAGAATTATTTTGTGTGCTCAGAAATTGGGCCTGATACTGAAAAACAGAGGGTGAAAACAATCAATGGCATTATTTTCACCAAAATTGTACGCGAAATGTGATACTATATTCCGTTTTATTATACTCTGAAGGTGAAGGCTCACATAGACAAAAGAGGAATAACAGAAGCAACAGTGTTACATAACCTCAATAACTTCCTTCTCACCTCTGTACGGCCAATGTCCTTATCCTTGACCGTCGCTTCACCTGTGAGTGTCCAATGAAACTGTGGACGCAAGGGGACCTAATTGGTCATTTAAGAACCTTATTGTTGAGATAAAAAGCCTGCGTTATCAGACCCAGCCAACGCTACCCAGCTAGGCTAGATTGTGCCGATAAAATATACAGTTTGCCTCATGTAGATAGATATCTGTGCTGGTGAACGAACTGTAATTTAATTTCAAAATCCTTCCCAGATAATCTCTTGATCAGTAAACTCTTATCTAATCTCTAGCGGAGGACAATTCGTCATGCTTCGTCATCGTCATTGTGTTCCAGGAACAGAACGGCGGTCAAAACCCTTGTGGGGTTATCACACAGCGCTGTGTATTGTACTTTAGATTGCTGTGTACCAAACTTATAAATAATGTATTTGTACATAATGTACCATGTTTTCCAGTAGCTGGAGTGCTAGTTGGTTCAAGTTTTCAAAGTTGGACTCTTCCTATGGAGAAACAAAACAAGGCACTGGTTACATATACAGGTGTCTCTCGTGGTCACATGCAACGAATCAGGGAGGACAGATGTTAAGCAGAATCAGGACGCTTCATGTAGGTCCCCTTCTTACTGAATCCAGGGTTGGACCCAAGATAATCGGTTTTGGATGCAGCAGGACGGCAAAGTCTTCACGCTCACTAAATCTTTCCATGGCACGCTGAAGAGAGTCCTAGAAAACGGAGGGATGGTTGAATCATGAAGCAAAATACACATTGATAGGACAGGGGAATCAGTCTTTTAAATTGGATCCAATTGTACCTGTAGTGTCTGTACATCTAAAGCTCTTCGGATTCGTTGCTTCATGCTGATATCAGTTGCAAGCTGGTGGCTGTACATATGATGAAACACACACCACATGTATGTATAGTTGAATAAGGGTGCACTCACACTAGGCCATCTGGCCGTGGCCGTTGGCCGTTTTCACACCTAACCGTGCTCAAATGGCCCCATTGTTCTCTGGCCACACTCACACTGGCAGATTTGAGCACGGTTAGGTGCTAAAACGGCCACGGCCACGGCCAGATGGCCTAGTGTGAGCGCACCCTAAAACTTTGTAACATAAATAACATTCTATGGAATATATGCTAAACGATTAACACTCACTTTTCCAATGCAATGGGCCCGCTCCAGACGACTGTATGAACCAATGTGCGATGCAGCTGCAAGATTCAAACTTAAATAATTATAACTTACAAGTAGTGAGCATTCATTGACAATTAATAAAATCACTGCTTCAGGCTCTTCATCTGTAATACCTTTTTCTTCAATATCTTCAGAGCTGCCTCCACCTCTCTCACCATAGTTTCAGGTTCCATGGCTGCCTATTGTACAAAAGGGAAGAAACTTTTTAGTGTGGTTTAATTTGCAATGGTTTCATGTCAAGAGATCGAAACTGGAACGGCTGCAGTTTATAGATATTTTAAAACAATACATTTCTTGCTTACTCCGTCTCTCATTCGCTTGACCTTTTCATTGTTTGTTTGTTTGTGTGTTGGTTTGAAACTAGAAAAAGCAGCCGGCATGACTGCATGGAATCTCACCTGCTGTGTGCGGGACCACTGAGAATCTGCCGGAACAAAAAGCAGCACAAACTTCCAGTCTGTAGCCTGCAAGGGCATAGAAGATCAATCAGAGTTGAATCTCAATAACATCCCTGTGTTTTACATTTTCCGGTCAAACATTTATCATAAGTTCTATCATATACAATTGTAAGTTTTAATGGCTTAGTTTTATGAATGAGAGGATAAATCTTTAAATCTCCAAAGATTTTAGATAGGATTGTCAGAATGTCGTTTTTGTAATTGGTACGAAGGACTCAGTCGAACCTGATGCTGGGAAAGAGATTGTGAAACATGGTCAGCCTCCTCCAACAGATTCCTGCATCAGAATAAAAAGAAAAACGTGTTTGTTTGTTTGTGTGTGTGTGTGTGTGTGTGTGTGTGTGTGTGTGTGTGTGTGTGTGTGTGTGTGTGTGTGTGTGTGTGTGTGTGTGTGTGTGTGTTACCCATTATCTAATTCCAGATCCAAGGGCAAGGAGAAGACGTCAGCATTGAAGACAGACATCTCTACAGACGAGATAAAGAGATAATTATCCATCCCCTATCCATATTGAACATCTCTTGAAATCAAGTTAATTGAAAAGACATGCTGATAATGTGATAGCATATGGCATGACATTAAAATAAGTGATTATGCTTTTTATGATAGTTATTCTTCCTTTCCCTTGTCGTTGGGACTATCTATTGTTGACCTATGTTTATGGCCTCGCCTGATTCACAAAGATAAAAAACACATATCAAATTATCTTTATCGGTTATAATGTTGACGCACGTTGCAACAGAAAAAAAGTTTTCAACAGACAAGGTCAACTATCCATTGAGGAAGGTCCCTGAGACGATCATAGTGTTACAGATTTTGAAACCGATATATACTTGTTTAACCAAAATGGATATCAAAATGAATTCATATTTTAGATTATAACATATCTATCATAGTGAAATATTATTGTAAAATCGTATTAATCACTCTTAATAATGATTAAACCAATTGTTTAAACCATTAATATGTATCAATAATATCCTCATAATCGCACATAGAAAACATAATTTCAACTATATAGATAGACATGTGAATCCCCTGCTGTACTAAATCAATGATGTTATATATAACAAAAAACCATGTATCGTATTGGTGGCCATAAAGAAGAAAATTCAGACCTACCAGCCACTTTTTTTAATATTCTGTTCGCCGTAGACCTATGAGGGGAAAAGGTTAACAATGATCTTCAGTTATAAGCACATGAACACTTACTTTACAACAACCAACTTATGAAATTACACATGAATTGGTCGACTTAAGTATTTTGGAGGCATACCTTTGTAATATTGGTATTCCCATAGTAGAAAACAGGGATATGTCAGACGGTCTGAGAGAGTCAACTGGAGATTAAAAGTAATATTGAACAGTCATCATTATGTAAAGAGTGTAGCATGAAGATCTGATTCAACCTTTAAAATGGGTAGTTTAAAATTCTGCAATAGATCAGTTGTGAAAAACACAACACTCTGATGAAACACAGGTTGCTGAATGCACTCATTTGTCTTTATAGTAAGTTTATTGTGCCATCAGACACAATAAGGTGTTCTATAGCACACCCATCCCTGTGACTTTGGTTGGTTACAGCGTTGGCCTCAGTAAATTTGAATTGTTTAAATAATTGTAATCTTGTATTAAAACATGTACCTGAGTTCGGTGGGGGTAAAGAGGCAGGTTCAGGACCGGCTGGGATATCATATTCAATCTGAAACCGAAAAATAACAGTAGTAGGTTATTCATTGAAAGCATATCTCCATCAATGTTGTTTATGACACTAATATTCGGATTTGCAAAAAAAGAAAAGCATCAACATAATGAAACCCCAACCTTCTGGTATATTCCTGATGCATCTCGCAGAATTTTCGATTGGACGATATCATCAGCATCTAAAAGTGGCATTTCTAATATAAATTATTTTTGTTTTAACTTTTTTTTTACTTGAAAACAGCACAACCCACATAATAATAATTTCCTTATTATTATCCCAGATAAAGTCAAATTACAATTATAGTAAGAACAAGTTATTGCAAGAACAATGAATAACTAGAAACACAACAATGGGTTATGATCATGTAAATATTATGCTACTATATAAGTGAAAATTGGAAAATAAATGTAACTATACATGTACAGTATCAGTAAACTTGACTTATATTTGTAAACTTGTGTCATTCTCTCAAAGACTTTAAAAACAAACATTTGTTATGCAGCTCCTACATTGAATATAAAAATACTAATAGCTAACTAGCATAATACTTGGCACTAACAGTCAAGTTCACGACTGTGACAACACATAATGGGTGAAAAGACATTCTTCAAAGCAACATGTGTGAAACAATAACCTATATTACCTGCAAGATAAGCAGCCGCCACCAGCACTGAAACCCTGAGAAGTGTCCTAATCATCATCATTGGGTATTGGATATACGCCACAATAATGGTCTCACAAAATGTAGGGCTTCAAATGTGCAACCAATAAATCTTTAAACACTGCCCACACCTAACAAATGTATAAAAATAAGTGTTCATTTACGAAAGTCCACAAAAAAGTAATAAACCGACCATTCATTGTATGGTGTTTATATGGTGGAGAAAAAGAGGAGGAGCAGGACCCTTAAAAGCAGGTGGGGCCAATTCTGAACTTTGTAGAGAAATGTTTAAATGAGTGACTGAATCCCATTTCCTTTTAAATTATTATTACTATTATTGGAAATTACTGCTTTATCTCAAACATACATTTAATTGATTTATATTTAGATTATTGATAGTATTTGATATAATGGTTTGACCAAGGATATATTTTTTAATGGATCTAAGGCTTTGTAAAATGTGCATTGTTATACCCAATGTAACTGCTTGATACCACTTAAAAAATGTTCTTTAGGGGGATAACCGTATATATAAATACATAAACAAAAGAGCCATCTTCAATAAAACACAATGCTTTGGCTTAGGCTTCTTTGAGCAGAAGTCTAGAACTTAAATATCAGTATTTCACATTAGCTGTAGAACAGAGCAGTACAGAACATCCTTTCTGTCCACACAGCCATCAGACTATAGAACACCTACCTGGGCGAGGGTGCGGCCTATCGTGACTCTCTCTTCCTCTCTCTCTCTCAACCCACCCCCACTCACACTAGGAAATGTGCAATTGCTTTATATTTTTATATCAACCTCATGCTCTTTTTTATATGGAATTTTAATTATATGCAATATTGCTCACTTTATATTGACTTTTATTGACTTTCATTGAATTATTTTGTTGACTTTTACTGTTTGTCCATTTTGTTGTTATCTGTTGCTACTAAACACCTGCATTTCCACAAGGGGATGAATAAAGTATCTACTTACTTAAATACTTTTTATTTTGTCAAATATATGAGAAGACCATACAACTGTTGGGAGGCACATCAGAAGATGAATCCTTCATCCTGATCCTTTTGTAAAGGAATTGGTGCAAATGCATCCTTTTGAAAATATGATTATCCGCTAACTTTGTGAGCATGTTAAACGTTCTTGTACCCTTTGAAAATATGATAAATTCATTAATTTTTTTGTCATATCCATGAAATGGTTAATATGCCTACACAAGAATCCAACTATTTATGTGTACTTGCAATTACACAAATCGTTAAAATGGTTGTACTGATCAACTTTAGGTTTTGGGGATGATGTGATTAGATATGAATAGATTGCAAAAGGCTTGACATTGCATTATGAGATTGTCTTAAGAATGTCATTGAATATGCCCTGGGTTAACCTTTTGGGATTTTAAAACTGGTCGTAAGGCAATAATTATATAAGGTATAATATTGATTTCAAGTAGAAGGCAACTGTATAAAAAAGCTTTGAAATATGTCCATGTTTAACCCACTTTGTTAGAATATCGTGGAACTTAACCCAAAACTATAAACAGATTGAAAACTTGTGTACTTTCTGACAACAAGTCTGAAAAAGACAAAGACTTCACAGACTTATTGACAGAAAGTTGCTCATACATGGTCTTTAGAGGCGCCGTATTGTTGAGTTTGTTGTTCTTAAATACCATCAGATAAGGCTTTAGGGCTGGTACATCACGTCTCGCATGAGAAACACTGAGAAAGTTTCAAACTAAACAAAACAACACCCAAGAATGACAAATAGGCGATTCATTTACTAAACAATTACCAAAACACCATTGGTACCAATAACATGCCTATATGCTCCTATGCATTCCTATTCCTAGGCGGACGTTGCGATGTGATGTCATCATGTCACGATGTACAAGGTTTGGTCTCTTGATGAATGGCACTGCGCTCCCTCGGCTACCGATGTTGTCTCTCAATTGCTTTAGCCAAACTCATGTTGGTCCTAGCATTTTCTTCTACTTTCTTTCTTTTCTAACTTTGTGTAGCGTAGCAAGCTGTCTTTGGGTAGAGGTGGGACTTCAAATATTGGCTGCACTTTCTTGTGCCGTTCATGTGACTAGCTCGCCCTATTGTGGAAGACACCGATCATGCGCAATGTGTATGTAGATTGATAGAAAGGTAATCCAATCCTGTCATTCGGCCAGAATAAAAGGATTTGATGGTCATATTAAAGTGCTGAGACAGCCAGCCACAGATTTTCGGTGTCTTCTTCGAGGAAAGAATTAACCAAGGTTGAACCTAGATGAGATACCCTGTGAGTGAGTGACCCTTTTAGGTTAACAGAATGAGTTGCAATGGGTGAACAACGATTAGTTTTATCTTGGTAATTCCGGTTTCAGTTGAACTCTGACAACAATTTATATAAGCCCCAGTAAAGTAAAGGGGCCAGGGAAAAGGTTGTAGGGGTCCTAAATTCCAAGCCAACAGGTTATTGGTGCGATATGGCAGTCTAATTTCAGTAGATTATCAATTCGCTTTAGGTTACTTTGGTTTAAACGTCTGCTGGATGACTCATTCTGAAACAATTAGGCCTATTTTGGTTTTGGTGCTAAAGGCAAACATACATTAAATATACATTACCAGATCATGGAAACGATGATAAACTCTATGTGACAGTTTCCATGGCTCGGTGCTGCCGCCTTGCGGACAAAGGGAAAACTGTCGCAGTGTTGACGTCATGACCGGATGTTGATAGTAGCAGTGAGCAGCACGACGCAAGCAGGAACAGCTGGAAAAGAACAACAAAGCCACGACCAACGACGACGATCCCCACAACGGCGCAGTGACACGAAAATATAACAACTTTATTGTTGACATCGTTTCAGGCAAAACAAGTATTCGACTCGGGAAGTCATTCGACAAGGTAGGGAACCGTTCTCCGGGGATTACCGATCGTTGGGGGTTGTTGTCTTCTTGTCAGTAGCTGTAGCCATCCAGTTAGCGGAAGAGCTCGTCATGATAATGAGATCACTACGATTCATAAACTACCACGCAAAAGCATAAAAACCCAAAGTACAACCTAGCAAACTAACCTGGTATTGTATTTTTAACAGTACCCAACGCCTTCTAAGTTTCTACAAGTGTGTGCCATTGGAACTCCATGTATTCTCAAACAAAACAAAACGACACAGCTGCCATCTACTGTCAAGTATTTTCATGACAAGTATTTTTGAGTGGGTACCTTGTTCCTAGTTGAAAAGACAGATGTAGCCCTACTGTTTCGAATTCTTCTTATTGAAGACTAATATTGTTTGCGTGTTTTTTTTTTTTTACTAACTGCATTTTAAAGCAATAAATAGAGTGAGACCCACTGAAGCGGACAGGACAATGGGGCGCATCTTCCTCGACCACATCGGTGGAACACGCCTCTTCTCCTGTGCCAACTGTGACACCATCCTCACCAATCGATCGGAGCTCATCTCCACACGCTTCACCGGGGCCACCGGCAGAGCCTTCCTCTTTAATAAGGTGCATGGTGGTGGTGGAAACTTAAATAGGGCTTAGAAATGCACATGACCAATGCTTGATTTATAAATGTCTGTGATTATTATTGATTATCACTTAAATATTATTGTTGTAGTCTTACTTAACTTAATCAATTTCTGTCTCATTTCCTAAACTCGTCCGAACGAAGGTCAAAGGTGTTCCTTCATATTTTGATTGGATGGTACAAGTAATTACATATGCTAGCCAGCTGTGTTTGGACTAGTCAACTAGGAACTATATCAACGCTCATATTATATGATGGCTGGAATTCCTAGCCTTCCAAGACAGCCAGCCTTTGTCAGACACAAGCAAAATCGGCAGTAGGGGGCAGCATAGTATCGTTGTTATGGTATTGGACTCCCATCAAAAAGGTTCTTGGTTGGATCTCAATGGTCAACAGCCTAACCTCTACCTGCTCAATGACCTGTATGATGTATCGGAATTCGGTGTAAAATGCTTTGAATAAAAGCATCTGCTAAAATAAACATTACACAGAGGAAGTCAGGGAATAGCGGCGGCGGGAGAGGAAGTTACACAAGTGACAACCTCTCGATTTAAACGAGTATTTTCTTTGTTTAATTCACGGTGTCTTTAACACATAATCATCAATAACTGTCCAGCCATGCATTTCCTGCACTGCTCTCCTTACACCTGCAGGTGGTGAACCTGCAGTACAGCGAGGTGCAGGACCGAGTCATGCTCACGGGCAGGCACATGGTGAGGGACGTGAGCTGCAAGAACTGCAACAGCAAGCTAGGCTGGATCTACGAGTTCGCCACGGAGGACAGCCAGCGCTACAAGGAAGGCCGCGTGATCCTGGAGCGGGCCCTGGTCCGCGAGAGCGAAGGCTTCGAGGAGCACGTCCCGTCTGACAACTCGTGAGGCGCCCCGCAGCCCTTTGACAGAACGGCGGAGAAGAACTCACTCCTCCTGTTTACCCCCCCGCCCCTTCTAGCACCACCGTCCTCCCTTTGCCTCCGCGCCCGAACGTCGCCGTTCTGCAGACTTAGTGGTCGACGATGTCTCGGCAGCCACACACACACGCCTCCTCTTCCTCCACCTCTTCTACCCTTGTCTAGGACCGATGACTCCAGCAGAGCGGAACACTGGTTGGCAAGTTACAATTTTCTGAAACTAATTTACGGAGAATATGACTTGTTTTTAAGTGCGCGTCCACACAGAATACCAACACTGCACTATGCACCACATTTGTTACAGTGTACTCAAATGCATGTGTAATTGCAGCCCGATGATGATCCATCTCGTCACGTCAGCACCACCTTTTGGGATATATAAAGAGATTAAAACAGGAAACTACAAAGTAACTACTCAACAGTGTTAGAGCAAATATCCCATTCTCTTAACACACAAACATTTCTGCTATGCGTTGAGAGATGTAATACAGGGTCAGTATCTACAGTCATATCACTTGATAATATAAACAGCCTATTTTCCTCACTTAAAACAGTAATCACTGTATGTGATAAATGCAAGATGCATTGACTGGCTTCACTTGATGAGTTTCATTGTTTATATGGTCAAATGTGTATGTTACTTTCCCCATTCTTTTTTAAACTTCAGACTATTCTGCATGCCAAATTTCAGTTATTGCTGCAGTTCTTCTGTTTGGATTTCTTAGCCACTGTGCGTGTGAGGTGGGAGGAGAAGTCTCTTTGAGGGGCTCTGTCTTTGGGATCAAACGCTATTCGGCCACTTTGTCTTGCAGTGTAAGGAGGGAAACAAAATGTATGTTGGGTCTGTTTTTGACAGACCCCCATTCAACGACGTACTGGCTTAAACCAAAACAGCATTAGGCCGTAATATTCAATATGGTTCCCTGGAGAAAACAGAACTGGAGTATTACAAGTCAACTGGCTTTTCAACAGATGAGGCTAGGGAAGTAATTACATGCCTCTCTTGTACAAAAAGTGTCGCAAAATTAAGATTGTTAAAAGAAAAAAAAAAGATTTCCAAGAGGATGGGTGACTTTGTTTGGAACATTTGACAATGTACTTTGCAATATATATATTTGAGAGAATTTGTTATAACTTAATTTTTTATAATTTTATTGATATATTGTTGTTGTGTTAGTGTTCGTAGAATGATTATTTTCCAGGATGATTACTGTTTATAATTTTAGTTTTTATCTATCATTTTCTTGACATTACGATTTTAAGGCTTTTGCAGTAGTTCTGTTGTGATTATTTCAAAATAAAGACATCAGTATTGCTGTGTATAGGCCTACTCTTTGTTTGAGTAAACCCTGTGTCCTGCTGGGTTTGTCTTATTTGGTAAATAAATACATAGGACATTTATCAAGCTTTTCTAAATAATTGAAAATATTCATAATAATTTCATCCTTATAGTAATATAAGTCTTTTTTATTATGTAAATACAAATGTTATTACAGATCCAAAATGTTTCGTATTTTTAGATGGCCGCTAGATGGCAGTATGATATTGACGAACGGGATGAGATCTAGGCCTACATACATGTGGAGTTATTCTACTCTAAATTGTGCCTCCAAAGCTTTTGCTGAGAAGCATGACTCATTTCAATTATTATGGCTCTTTGCTTTAGATGATCTTTCGTATTCAAGACTTAAAAAAAAAAAAAAAAAATCTACCATTGTAACATTACATGATTGCGTTGAACACATGGCATGACAAAAGCAATCGGAACGAGGCGCGACACAACTTGCAGTGCAAAATACAACTTGGGAGAAGGAAGTTTGGCGTTTGAAATTGGTTCTTAATAGGCTGTGTCGATGCGTTTCTAATCAATGCAGTGGCAGTGCATGGTGTTATTTATAGTGTTGATGTTATACAGCTGACTTGCGTCTGCCATCTCAGGGGAATAATCAACAAGAGGCTTGCAGTGAAGAACTATTAATGACCTCTGAAGCCCAGCCGTATACCAAAGAGGCTAGTATGCGAAAACAATTGACAAACATATGAAGAGGGCATTACACTTCCAAATGCCGACCACGGGATGGAGACACCATTGAAAAGCCATCTAGATGCAGTTAACAGCTAAGTTCTAAAGTAGTCTACAACAAAACCCTATGTTTCTATTTCAATATGTGATGAATACTCCTCAATTTCGATTGCATAAATAAATAATAAATAATTTAATCTAGTCATATTAATAGCCTATGTTCGACCTTCGATTATCAGATACGTGGTGATAAAAATGAAAAGAAACAGACCGTCTACCAGATTCACGCTGCCAACATATAGGCTATCCTGTAACATGGGATATTCTGGGAAAAAACCCTTTTCGTATAATTGTATCTATACTTAGCCAATGATTCATACTCCCTTGGAAGCTATTTATAGAGCACCTCTATACCTCAGTGTATTAACCACGTTTAGTGCATGTCATCATTGCCAGGTGTTTTACCTAACGCAAACTTAGGCCACACTACTTACACACAACGATATAGGCTTATTACTTGTCAACTCTCCCCACGTCCACCCCTCTTCTCTCTCTGACACTCCCACAAAATAATGACATCATTCCGTCAGCAGGAGATACAAAATAGCATGCTTTCCATTGACATCATACCATATCCTGTTGCTAGGAAACGGGGAGTCAACACACTAGTCGCTATGGGAACCACACTTCACCTTCAAATCTCCTGACCTCTATATCCATCGTGTGTGTGTGTGTGTGTGTGTGTGTGTGTGTGTGTGTGTGTGTGTGTGTGTGTGTGTGTGTGTGTGTCCAGTTAAAAGGGAGCATAAAACTAGGACTTGTTGGGTGTTGTATAACACACATTTAGAGGGCTGTGTCGCGTCACTCCCTGCAGTGTGCGTCACGCTGCAGGCTGCTACGTGACCGCTTCACTTAAAGGAACACGGAAATAGATTTTTGTCCATTGAAAAAAAGAAGGATGTGAATTGAGCTCACAAGTGTCATTACAATCAGTAAAATATTACAAGGAACAAACTACAGTGAACAACTATATTCATTTATTTTTTATCCATATACACGACAGGTTGATTACGGTGATCAGTGCATTTCATTGAGGCCAGTGGCTGTAAATATGTCATATAAAATTAACATAACAATCAAACAAAGAAAAACAATTAAGAAGATACTAGAGATAACCTCCAAAAGAGTTGGCTAGCGGAAACAAATTGTACGGTAAATTACGTACAGACGAGATAATTGTCAAGAGCCTATCACAGTGACGGAAACCAGACTTTAACTATTGAGGTCACGGACTCTGACAAACAAATCAAGACATTTCAGACCGTTCGTCTGCATGTAAAAAATACATTTATACAACAGATTGATAGCCTAACCTGCAGCCACGAGGCAGTCAGTAGAGTGGTTCTACATTGCACAGTGTCATGATAGTCTAAAGTTCATTGCCCATGTGGCGAATCCTCCTCAAATCCGAGTCTGGCATGCTGTCTCTTGGTACTCAAAGAGGGTCCAGACTTGACTGGAATCCCCGCTTCCCCTCACCCCCCACCCCAACTAATGTTTCGATTCCGGTCCTTTTTTGGCACAATTGAGCGGGCGAGTACCTCTCCAGCTGTCAGTGGCTAATTGAGTTTAGCACACGCATGCGTCGATGCCAGCTCCCCCGCCCGAGGGGCGCACAGAGAGGTGGGCCTTACCCAGGTTTTTTGGGATTAGGTAACCCATCGCAGGGGGAACAGTTTTCCACTCCAAGTCTGGTCTGGTGCCCTTTTCCGTGGCACCCTGTGTGCAGCCGTGGGGGGGATGATGCCCCAGGCCACACTGACAACCAGGTCCTGCCTTTACAAGGCATCCCCTGGTTCACCCCAGAACGAAAACAGAAAAGAAATGAGAGAGGAAGGTCATTGGCCGCCACTCTTTCGCAGAGGTTAAAAAAATGACACACAGTGAGATCTTGGCCCTTCGCAACTGAGAGGACAGCTATGGATGGCAATGTTGATTTTACAGTTAGCGTTTGGCTTTTATGATTAAAAGCTACTCAAGCAAGCATGCAAAGACACTCATTGTTTTCTCACGGCTAAACAGCGGTAAACATGTGACAAATCCAAAGCATGACATCCAACCCTTTATACATTCAAAATGTATAAGCCAGACTGGACTGAAAGGGATTTTTAACAGCATTTAAATGCAATCAAGTTAAGCTATGGCCGTATGCTTATTGATTCTGATTCTAATGGCGTTCTTTTTGAGTGTTTTCTTCAGAAAGCCACTCTTGGCGTAAAATCTGATCTATATGGACTACAAATATGGACTCAAATAGATAAAAAAAATGAAAAAGAATAAAAATGTCCACATGGCACTTATCATGTGAGCTGTACTATGGCTGTGTTCCTTCACCTGAATGACACATGAAACCAACAAAATAAATAAACCCTAAAACCAATCAAATTAAAACAAAGTCATTGCTAGACTATTACGATAACAAACAAGTAATGTCTGGTACACTATAAAACTGGACACCAGGGTTCTGGATGATCACTGATCACAAACTAGATCTATAAAAGCATTAATTAAGGAACTGTATTGGAC
The DNA here is from genome assembly GCF_026213295.1 of Gadus chalcogrammus. Lineage (NCBI taxonomy): Eukaryota > Metazoa > Chordata > Actinopteri > Gadiformes > Gadidae > Gadus > Gadus chalcogrammus. Next base: position 16,431,263 of record NC_079416.1, read on the forward strand.
ATGGTAGGAGATCCTATGATTGTACTCCACAGAGTTAACAGCCGGGAACTGGATGGACGGAACGATATAATGTTACAAAGCAAGTTCACTGGTGGCTCACTGGTGGTTTCCAAGGAACGTTTGTCCTTGCTATATTTCTTTCTTCCGTGGTTTTCCTTTCGCGTCCCACAGTACGCTAAAAAGCGTACCCCTTTGTCCAAGCCCTGCACACTGCCTCATTGTAGCGGCACCTTCCCCCTCGCTCTCTTGAAGCAGAGGAGGACTGGAGGGCCTCACGCCGGGGTCCGCGAGACCAAGGGGTTCTGAGTCCGGTCGAGGGCAAGCAACTCCTCAGCCCGACCCCGGCCCCCCTGGGCTAAGGACGGTTGAACGGCGACGACACACTTTCCAGTCAGCGCCGCCTCTTCATCCATCCGCCCTCTTGCATCCGTTCGTCTTATCACTGCGTCTTGCCGCCCAAGACCTTTGCCCCCTTTGCCCCGCCACCAGCCAGGTTCTTCCAGTAGCGGTGGCAGGCCAGCTCCAGCAGCTCCAGGCCTCCGATCACCTTCTGCTGGACCAGGAACACGCCGACCATGGCCAGGCAGTAGAGCCTGACGGGCGCCCACAGCCACAGCGCCGTGAAGCAGAAGGCGATGAAGCCGCTCCAGTAGAGCAGCGAGGCCGCCTTGATCAGCGCCACCCGGAGCTCCGTCTTGCAGGGCGGGACGCGCGCCACGCCCTCCCGGTCGAAGGCCCGCGGCTCCGCCGAGTAGAAGTCCCGCAGGCGGGCCTCCTTCTCCGCCCAGCGCTCCTGGCACCAGGCCTGCAGCTCGGCCGCGGCGGGCAGGGAGGCCACGGGGTAGCGGCGCACGTGGAAGTGGATCTCGCGGGGGAAGTGGCCCATGATGAGGTGGCGCTCCGTCTGCGGGATGTTCTTGGGGTAGGCCACGGTGATGTCGTGGATGGCGTCCAGGTTGTCCGCTGAGCGGGCGGGAGGGGGAGAAGGAGACGGACAGGAGTTCCGATTATTTTGGGGTTGGAGTGGAAGACTACTATACTGGGTACCACAAAAAGGTTTTCAAATGTATTGATCCAATTCCCTTTGTTTGATCAGTTTTAGTTTTTTAATTCCTAGATCATTAAGGGGCCAAGCATCTTGCTTGGATGATGGACATGGAGGATAGAACCCAGCACCCTTTGCCTAGCCACTACCCCCTCCTACCCTTGACAAAGAAACAACAAAAAAATGAACCTCATAATCCTATTCAGACATTTTACACCAAATTTGATGTTTAATTGAGGTGTATATTTAGACCCGACATCACAGCTCACTCTCCGTGCAACATAATTACATCCTCATCCCTCTTTCCCGCTAATAAGCACGGTGTTGGGCACTCCTCAAAGCTCTGAACTCCATTACATACGTACCTCTAATTGAACCAGTGGCTTAGTGCTGCATGATCCCCCCCTCCTCCACTGCTCACAACATCGTCCTCCCCACCACAACCAACCCCGGCCCGCCTTACATAACACATATCCCCCTCTACTTACCCTGCACAGCATGATGCCGGGCGGGATGACACCTGCCAGTATTATTAGCCTACGTACAGCTTAGCGCTACCCGGGTATTAATAGAGCAATGAGAGCACCGCACCCGACAAAGACCCACAGACAGGACTTGTTAGTGGTGAGGGTGAGACAGACAGCGCGACAGACAGACAGACAGACAGACAGACAGACAGACAGACAGACAGACAGACAGACAGACAGAGACCTAGCTAAGCCCGGTGACATCAAGGAGACATACACAGAGAGTAAACAGTGAGAGAGGAAGACAGAGACCGAGACAGACAGAGGTAGAGAGTGAGGGAGAGGGAGAGGGAGAGGGAGAGGGAGAGGGAGAGAGAGAGAGAGAGAGAGAGAGAGAGAGGCCTAGTCGAGGCCGCTGACACTACTGTGATTCACAGCACCTGCTGGGAAGGGTAAGTGCCGTGCTGGGTGTCCAGAGGGGCCAGAGCGTTGTCTGAGCAAAGGGAAGCGACTGGACGGCTGCCAGGATTAGCTCACAGGGGAAACATGAGACGCTCGCGGGACGCTGTAATGGCTGGCACGGGGATGAAGTAGTTGTCTCCGAGGCCTGAGGACTAACAGGTATGATCCACCTCCAATAACGCAACCGCTGGATCCCCTGAGGTCACTGAGGGAGAATGTGTCACTGTCTCCCCCCCCGTGCGCAGCAGACTCTCCAGTGTTGATGGAAGCCTTTGGTGTCTTTTCCACCGCAATGGTCAATAGGCAGATAATAGTCATGAGCAACTGCTCGAATCGGCTGTTTGACTCTTGACTCTTGACAGATACCGGGTGAATCCGTTTAATACCACACTACCGCTCATTTGAAAACAATCTTGGGATTGACCTCTGACCTTTGCGCAGAGTTTCCACGATGAAGGTGAACCCGGTGGTGCGGGGATGCAGCACATACTCGAACTTGGGAAGGCCGTTCTTCACAGCGAACTCATCGCTCCTCGCTCTGGTGTTCTCTGCAACAGAAACACAAAGTTCAGATTTAACCTTTGATAGCGAGACATGAAACCCACAAAGGAGAGAACAATGTTCACCGGATCTATGAGTGTACTTTTATTCCAAGTGTCGTTTATATTGCTATTCATCAGTAAACTGTATGATCAATCACAAAAATCTATGACAGTACCTTCAATAAAATACTACTACACTTCATAAAAATGACTGTCATTCTTAAAAATAAATGATTAACAAAGACTTGTAATTTATAATCACACAGCAGCCCGATGGAATGGCCTTCACAGAGTCCTGGCAGAGGACTCTGAGTCCACAGAGTCCAGGCCAGGACAGGACGTTTTACATCCAGAATAGCCACAAAGTGTCTCTATGGTGGCCGCACTGCTTGATTTTCACCTCAACCACCATGGACATCCTATTATTCATATTATGTAACGGGCGTCTGCAACGTGAAGGGCGTGTCGGGTTGAACTTGTCACTCTCACATAAGTGCCCACCCAAACCCATATGGTGTTCTTAAATTGAATTACATTGACTCCAACTGAGGCGATGGGAAATTTGTGAAGGGGCTTACGTGCACCCTTGAGACTTAAGTGTGTGTGTTTGTGTGTAAGCCATCACATGATAAGGTAGGGCCAGTGTGAAGGTGAATGAAGCTCAAATGTTTAGGGAAGGTTGAACAAACAAACCATCACAGACCGTGACTGAGACAGAGACACAGACTGACCCTAACCCTAACACAGCGAAGGAAAACAGAGCTGGATGGCTATAAGGGGCCAAAACCCTCAAAGCCCAACATGACATAACGTCCGAAGCCCGATTGGTCATCTCCAACGTCACGGGGGGACTGAGTCTCGACCCTGGCTCTAACCACTTGGGATCATCGATTGGCTTAGCCAGGGATCTGAGAGGCTTTCACATGCGGTACCGTTGTTATTTTGCTGGGGAAAAAAATGAAAGAAAATCTCATACAAATGAGAGAAGCATGTATGTGGTAAAAAGGGATTTAGCTGTGGTCTTATCACTCCTGAAATGGCCTTTGCACAACATGCTATTGCGATGACCTAGGGGAGGTGTCAAAATAAGAGCCTTAGCTCAGGCACACTGTGTCACATGAAGGGCTGAGAGACTTATTTAGAAAAAAAACTAAGCAGGGCGAAACAAAATGCATACAAAACAACAATAAGACCCTTATTGTTTAAAGTTAAAAGAAGCCAATAGAAAATGCATACTAAACAAAACCCTGTTTAAACCATTTTTTTTTTATAGACACCCAACACTTATTTTGAAATACCAAAACAAGACTTAACTAAATGCACACAAAACCAAAACCGGTTTATTTGCATTTTAAAGACATTAATGCTGGGTTACCCACGGCTAACCCATGTATTCAGGCAGACGGTAGACGGCAAACAAACAACATCTTCTGGACGGCATTAGAAAAACAGTCTGACCGAATTGCAGGATTTCAAAAATAAACAAAATTGATGAAAGATTGCTATGGTGATATATTTTGTTTGCAAAGAATGGATCAAATATATAAATACGATTAATTTGAGTCTTATATTATGTAATTGCTCTATGAAAAAATAAACTATGAAATTCAGCTTTCTCTTAATATTCTATTGCAAATATTTATTTTAATTAAATCGAAAATATCGGGTCATAAATAAAAAAACAACAGTTTCTCATTGTCCATATCACCCCCGTTGTCTCCCTAGGAGGGAGCTTGGTCCCGCGGGGGTTATAAATCCATCGCAGAGGACAGCAAAAAGTGCAATATGTTAACTTTGGATGGCACTGTCGTCTACCGTTACAGTTGCTGGTACTTTCTGTCAGCCTCTCCTAATAATACCTCCTGCTCTTCCCCACTACACTGATATCCTGTTTGCAGTCTACCCGAATCCCTGTGAATGCAGGATAAGACGCTTATTTGGAAAAACACAAAAACAAGACAATACAAAATGAATCCTAAAAAAAAAAGAAAAAAACGTTACCGGTAAGATCAGTGCCTTCGGGGAAGAGCAGCAGCTGCAGAGGCTCTCTGATGTCACAGAAGTATCCCAGCATGCTCTCCATGTGCTTGCGGTCGTCCTCCCAGCGGCGCTGGATGAACACAAAGCACGCCATCTGCATCGCCCATCCTGCAGGATAAGTATAGAGCACCTTGAGCAAAGGGTGACAGTGGAAGTAGACGGACTCCCGACTGCCTCCGAGTGTTTTTTGGTGCAGTAGAAAACGCTATGAGCCTGTCTGTGCCAATAAGGAAAAGGACACGTTTGGCTTGACTTTAACTTTGAAGAATGGATAAGATCTGGGAGACTTTTCCGATCTGGGAGACGAAATATCTAAAAAGGTCCTGTCCTCGCTCAACTAGACTAGAGTTAGGGCTGGCCTGAATACATAATTTCAAGCTTTGGCTGTTCCAAACGCATAGCTGAATATTCAGTAAAGCAAAAATCCATTCATACACTGCCTGTATATGTAGCAGGCGGAGAACAGTGCTGCAGAATCCAGTAATCATCAACTTATCATTTTCTAAAGTGGTTAAATTGGATCAAATGATGGGAGTGTGTGTGTATGATGGCTGCTTTAAGCAGCCTCACCTGGGTCGAGTCGGACTGAATGGACTCTGGGGCTGGGTGAGGCTGCACTCCAGTTGTGCTCAGGTAAAACTAGCCAAGATCACCACACACACTCAGAGATAGCGCTCCTACATGGCAACATGGCCACCCAAAATTGGGTGGCCATGTTGTTTCTGGAATTTGAACAGTGTAAAAAAAAAAAAAAAGTTCTAGTAAGGGGTTGGGGGGGGGGGGGGGGTGTAATCCCCTATCCAACTGTGACACATTTTTTTGTAATGTTCTTGTGTATCAGAATTATTAGCCATGGCGTTACACTATAAGGCAAAGCCTTCAGCCTCTTCCTGCCCTAAACTCTCCTTATTATAGCTGCCTTTAAAAATCAACTGTCGGTCGACCTTTATTGAATTCAGAGATGAGCTCTGGAATACGGCTGAAGAGATTTGTGGAACGAGATTAAGTTAGTGCCCTAATCGGCAAGCTCACGTTTCAAGAAAGTAAGCTACACGCAATGCCTGCCTAATTCGAAGTACCCATCATCATGACAGCATGACTGGGTCAAATCAGTGCACAAGTTATTGACTTGAATCCGTGCATTTCAACATACAGTATCGGCAACACTCGACTGTAAATTCATTGCTCTGTAAGCCAGGGCTCAAGACTAACATTTTCTACTGTAGGCTTTGATGCTAATTGGGGCATATACTCCAATTAAGATATTTTCTGGCTATCCGTCATCAAGAACAATGCATTTCTTACCATGCTCTTGGATAGCGCTGGTGAAACTGCGCTGAAACTTCGCCCAATGTACAAAAAAAAAACCTTTTCCTTTTTTGATCAAAACAGCGCGTCTTCATTTAAAGTTAAGTGGGTCTTGTTTCCAAATAGAGCTCTCACACCTGCGCCGCGATACACTCTACACTAGAACTTCCAGCACTTGACTAAACCTTGACAGTTGGCATGCATCGCCATCCATTACCACTCACTTGATTAAACACAGAACAAGACCTAAATGGGATCCTCCGACGTGTGCAGTCCTTCTACTGGGCGGTGCTGATGGACAGGGTTGTGCGGCGCTCGTCTGGTGTGCGACACGCTTTACGTTGAAGCTCTGCACAGAGCAGAGTGGGACGCGGACCAAATGTGGATCCCAAAGCCAGCGACGTCCTCCACACAGTACTGACTTGATTTAGTTTTGCTTTTTGAAGCGTTGTTCCAATAAAACTGTGTCCAATTAGACCGTTTCAGAAATCAAATGTCTTTGTCGCAACCCTTTTTTTAAACGTTACATGGAGAACCCTGCAAATATATATACTTTTTTTTTTAACAGGCACTCATGCCTTTACCTTGCACCACATGATTAAGGGTGGCAGTCTTGAGGCCTAAGGCAAAATATTAGTATTCCAGATCACGATCCAAGTGAATGACCTAAAACCTGCAAATTCAGCATAGAAAGTGAGAGGTTGGCATATCTTTGTTAGCCTGATGGTGAAACCATCCTGATCTCATGTTCCCATTCTGTAAACTCAAAACTTGAATACCTGGATGTTCTCCCAAGGCCAACTCAAATCATGTTTTTTTGGATCGGGGGGGGGGGGCACTGCCACCCCATGCCCCACCGTGACCAAACTCCTGCTGCTATTGACCAAAGCCAATGGGAACTACAGTATATTTAAATGTCATTCTACCACTACATCCAGCAGGGCACCACCCACCGAAGCCAGGCACAGCCTTGAGGACTGCCTTGAGGCAGATCTTCTCCATCCGCAGGTAGCTGTAGCGCAGCAGGCAGCACCACAGGAACATCCAGTCCAGGCGCGTGCGGTGGTTCATGACGATGACGCTGCGCTCGCCCGGGACGAAGCCGTCCCCCGTTATGACCACCTTCACGCCAAACACCAGCTCCAGCAGAGACTGGAGACCGGGGCCAGAGAGGGGAGCGAACACAACGATTGTGACGTGAATGCAGAGAAGAAGAAGTCGGAGCTGGGAGTAGGGATCGACCGATATATCGGTCGGCCGATATTATCGGCCGATATTCGCGTTTTTTACGTGTATCGGTATCGGCCGATACGCGGCTGATTTTCGCCGATTTTTTTTCCGCCAATTTTTTTTTTTATTAATTTTTTTTTTTATACTTGTTCTAACCCACCTGTTTTTAATATTTGTTAAATATTGTTCATCTACTTGTTCTTACTTGTTCTACCTCACCTGTTTTTACTATTTGTTAAATATTGTTTTTTATATTGAAGTTCAATAAATGTTCCTTTTTTTTAATTGAGACTTGTAACATTTGTTATCAGTGTAATTTTTATGATTGAGGGAGAAAAAGCAGTATCGGCTCTAAATATCGGCTCTAAAAAATAAAAAAATAATAAAAAAATCGGCTCACCACAGGCAGTGTGAGCCAGGTGGCTACGATGCGGTCAGTGATCCAGCGGTACCAGGCCGGAGACACCAGCATGAGGGGCAGGAAGGGGCCCAGCATGAACACACTCCCGAAGAAACTGCCCAAGAAGAGGGTCACCACAAAGTACAGGCCCCTCACAGACACCGCCATACCTGAGGAGACCAGAGAGAGAGAGAGAGAGAGAGAGAGAGAGAGAGAGAGAGAGAGAGAGAGAGAGAGAGAGAGAGAGAGAGAGAGAGAGAGAGAGAGAGAGAGAGAGAGAGAGAGAGAGAGAGAGAGAGAGAGAGAGAGAGAGAGAGAGAGAGAGAGAGAGAGAGACCGGTAAAAAAAAAAGAAAGCAAATGGGTTGAATACCCAGCAAGGGAAGTATAGATGCAATCAATCACTGTAATGCATGGCTATCCGGAAAAAAGCATCCACCGCCCTCTGGCTTGAGTTTCATAGTTTAAGGAGCCCAAATCAGACTTGCAGGAAGCTATTCTAGGTATTGAATAACGATAGGGTTATTGGGTGGAGGATGGGTGGGGTGGGGTCATGTTTCAATGGGATTCATTCCTAAGTTAGCCCTCAGCTGGTAGGAGCCCCTATTTAACTAACCTATCTAACTAGAGAATAAAAGTTTAACAGCAGCGTTGCTGAGGTGTTTGTGAGGTGAACTATGTGCCGATGTGCGTGTGGCCAAAGTGCGAATGCGTGCGTACACGGTGCTGATGTCTGGGTACACGTTGCTGATGTCTGCGTACACGGTGCTGATGTGTGCGTGCACGGTGCTGATGTGTGCGTGCACGGTGCTGATGTGTGCGTACACGGTGCTGGTGTGTGCGTGCACGGTTCTGATGTGAATTTGCACGATGCTGATTGGCACATTCATGGAGGGAATTTGTTTAACACTAACATAGAAACAAATCACATGCATGTGGACATTTTCTTGTCAACACTATTGCAAAAGAAATCTCCATTGACAATGCAACAATTTGGGTGCACTTATGATATACATGTTCTTAAATATAATTGTTGGGGCACTCAGCATCATTGTGTTATTAATTAATTAAACAAATGACGAAAAAGGTTGCACGGCTGATGGCTGTGATACTGGTAATTCAGCAGTGGCAGTGCACCACTACTGTATTCATGTAGGGGAAACAATGGTTAAGTATACATCCGAAACATTTTCCCCACAAACAGTGGAAAATACGAGGCAGACATTCCCAGGTTTGGAATGTAAATAGGGGAACAATTTTTGACTGTGGGTTACTCATTGTGGGCTACGTTATGATTCACAGAAGCACTCTATCCAACATTTTTCAGCTAATCTGCACACTATTTTGCTGTTGTTTAATTTGACTCCTGAATGTTTAGTAGAAGCAGTGGTTTCAGAGTTGTATAAACTAGAGAGCAAAACAAGAGAAACATGAATATTGCCCCTGAGGAGGAACAGGATGTAAACACATACTGGTTAGACATGCTAGTTCCTGTAGCTACAGCATACCAAAGAGATACCGTATGCACAGCCCTATGGGCAAGGCAAACACCCTCCGTAACCTTGTATGACCCTTGATTAGCAGTAGATAATGATGGATATCCAGAAGTGAGGATCTGATTTGGCCTTGGCCGCTTATGCGGGAATACTGCACTACAATCATCGACCAGGGAACCAGGACGTCTGGCAGGTGTGTTTTATTGCCTCACAAGACCCCTGATACAAAACATTTTAACCTCCATGGCCCTTATTGACCTAGGGCCAATCTTGGTTCTGGGTGGGACGGGGGGGGAACCGAATGTGGAATTCCATCTTTAGTTCCACCATCAGCTAGGTGAATAAGGCCCATGACTGCTGTGATTGCACAAGCCTGCAGTTCCCCCCTAAGTTCCTCCCTCGCTGACGCCTGGCAAACCCAGCAACCATGACACAGCAGGTCCCAGGTCAGCACACAAACAGGCTGAAGGTGCATTTCATTCTTGTGTGTGTGTGTGTGTGTGTGTGTGTGTGTGTGTGTGTGTGTGTGTGTGTGTGTGTGCACAGCACTTAAGCAATAAGCAATAGGGGTCTAAGGGCTGTTGGTTTTTAACAACGGAAAATATGAGACACGCAAGCGGAGAGCAGGAAGCTGGCTCAGCGCTATTGTCACAATTATGCCGTGTGCGGAGAACACACCCTTGGGTGCCCTGGGTGGAACAAAATGGGAGAGGGGCAATTTGACGTATAACAAACCGACACACCTAGGGAGTGAGCTCGCGAATGGAAATCATGGGCTATTAAGGGGGCAATTTCTAAGAGTTCACACACAACATGTTATTTTCCCAGTCTGTGCCCACGAGGGCTTGGACTCAACAAGGCAGTCGGAATATTTAGACTGCTCCATTCAGAGCAGAGCGGCAAGTCGTTTCCTCTCGCCGGGCTACAAACAAAGCCACTTGTCGGGATGATTTATTAAGAAATGAAATGGCCAGGGTTGAACGTTTAATCACTTGGGCGATTTTTCTGAAAGCACTTCCACAAACATGAATGTAATGCATAAGACACTTCTCAGTGCTCACAAAGAATTCTTCTGGAATTTTTCTGGCTAGCATCTTGCATTCCTTCCTTTGAGCTGAGCCGGGAGCCAGAGATTTCAACAGAGTTAGCTCGCCGCATGCTAACCAGTGCTTATGGGATGTGGATATGGGTCTGGATGCCCTCCTTATTTATCTCTCTCTAACCAACATACAGAGCCATTGCTATTCCAATGTTGGCCTGAATCATAAAGGTACACTGTTTGGCAAACCTTTTTGTCAATGTTTGTATAAAGTTATGTGGCATTTTCTCAAACAATCAAGGTGGCTGCCACTAATATGACACACGCTTCATTGCTCTGATTGGTTGCAGGTCTATCCTAAAGGTCCAGAGAAATTTTGATCTGCACCCGTTGAACACACTTCTTGGAAATCGGATATGAACAGAGAGGATTCAAACTAATACGCATATGGATATTCGTCAGGTGGTGTCAGGCTACAGTTTTGCCTCTCCACCTGGCTGGACTTGCAACAGGCACAGCATAGTCTAGAATCACCGTTCTTTCATAAAGGCATACCATAAGGGAACATTTTTCCAAATGACTTATTTGCCTGTAGTATATTTAGGCTTGACAAGCACTGAGATAAATTCAAAAAGTCGATTTCTAACCTCTGTATCAGCCAAAAACTGACCCTTTGGGAAGAATGACAACTTTGTATTTGTATCAAGGATGTGGTGCGACAGAAAAACTGAAAAAAAAACACCTTGTAAGTGATCCAGGGGTGATCATCCTTGCGGAAGCAAAATAAACTATCTCAAACTCAAACTGCTGTCCCCCAGCCACCATATGTAAATGTACTTGTGTATATTTATCTGCAACTTCCACACTATAGAAACTGCTCTATCCAACCATAGATTACCTGAATACAATATAGTATACATGCAATCTTTCAAGAGGCAGTGACAAGCTCTGCTACCAAACTACCTACTGTAATACATTAACTATAGCACTTATCTGCCAATATTACTTTGAACCAGAGTGTTATTCATTCATCATCCATCACTGAAATCCCAAAAGGTCTCACTGTCTTGAGTATTACAGCTTGCCAACAAGCTAGGCGTTGCCAAGGTGCAAGTGGCTGTTTGTACAAATGATGATTAATGTTTGTGCTAACAAGTTCATACATTAAGATACGTTCATACATTTAGACTACGTGTTCCAAAATAAATAATTATTCTTTATCAAATGGGTGCATTTATAAGGAAACACGTTAGCATTTATTCAATATAATAAACGACAAAATAACACATGGTCTAACACATTTACGTGCATCGGATCTTAATCACAGTTTTCGTTGAATATTGTTATTATTGTCATCGTCCTATTTGACATATAATAATGATACGTAGTCAGATAGACCATGGCATTAATAATAACAACAACAACATGCATAATGCTAATAACAATAACAAAAGATAATCTGGGACGTGTATCAGGGCTTAGTTACTACATTATAAATGCTTTAGGACCAAGCCATAACAAGCTTCAAGCGATCAAAACCCAAATATGTCCAAAAAGGAGAGCAAATGACAGCTTCTGGATGCAATGCAACTACATGACACATGCTACCATCGTAGTTTATAGCGTCGCTACTATTAAATGTGAAGCTATGCTTCAGACTCCTTTAGATAGCGTTAGTACATACATATAAATGCAAAATACATAATTACAAGTGCCAATCTTACCCACCTTCAGATGTTGTTTTTTTATTTCCTCTTAGAAGTAAAGTGAGCAGCTTGGCTCAAACAGCTAGTTAGCTGTTAGCTCGTAGAGGTGCGCGGCCAGCATGTCAAAATCTGTTACCATGTGTATCTGCAAAAGCTACTTTCACCGATCACTTGAAATCACACCGGTGTATTAACACTTCGAAAAGTGTTCAGATACATGCTTATTCATTGTCAGATTGTGTTGACAGTGCATCCCCCCATGAATGCATCAGAAACGTAGCCATACTATTTAGCTCAATCGACCTCTCAACTTTTAACTCTAGCTATGTAGTTGCGGCTAGATGCATACAGAGGGCGCTGTTCAGGTAGACATACACTGAGCAGCAATGCAGCCATGGACTGCAGTACAAACTGCGTCGCCTGTTTGCTTTTTAAATCACTCACAGTCAACAATATAACAAGACTTTATGTTATGTAATGTTAGCAATATGTCAGATCTTTGGTCGTAATTATATGAAATATGTATTAATGACATAACGACCGTGGCCCTGCCATGTAGTCCTTGTAAAGCTGTGTAAATCGTATCTTTCGTTGCCATGGTTTATTATACAGACAGACAGTGAATGATCTGTCTACCTTTTAACTCAGCTTTCATGATGTGCCTGAGATTGTGTACTCTTATGTCTTTACATGTGTGTGCGTGCGTGTGTGAGTGAGCGTGCATGTGTGTGTTGCATAGTATGTCTGTGTGTGTGTGTGTGTGTGTGTGTGTGTGTGTGTGTGTGTGTGTGTGTGTGTGTGTGTGTGTGTGTGTGTGTGTGTGTGTGTGTGTGTGTGTGTGTGTGTGTGTGTGTGAGAGTTGTGACTGAAGTAAGGACAGGGCAAAAAAAGAGAGTGCACTTAGTCAAACTCAAGACTTTTCCATGAGCTGGACTCTGTGGCATGCACTATCTAAGGGGCTGAGTGGATGGGCTGTATAGGTTTATCAGTATAAACTGCCAAGGGTCAATACATCACTTAGGAAAAGACGACTTTTTTTGGTGCTTTAGTGCCGTCCAACGACGTGGCAGAGAAACACACCTGGACGCTTTTATATTGTAATATCGGATGTGCTTTTGACTTCCAGATGCAAGTGTTCTCTGACTGCCCTGTATGCTAATGTCCACAATACTGATACAACTTGTTTAACTGGCATCACAATTCACTTGCATTCTTAATCCGTGATCCATTTGACCTCAGGTCAAAACAGTGGAAACTATGCCTATGGGCATATCTATATTTGTATTGTTGTATTTTACAGTGGCTTTAGTTAAATGTATTATACTTCTACACACACCTGCACGCATTAAAGACACTTGTTCCTTATAATTGACAGTAATGTCAAATGCTAACCACACTAACTCCACTGAGGAGTCTGAGGGGCCAGTTATGTTAAAAGTCAGAACCTTTTTCAAAGTAAGATTTTCTTTCCTTAAGGGAGGTCGAGAGGGGCAACACATCAGATTAAAGAGGAGAGATCAAAAAGCAGTTGTAAATGCCATGTACATGCCATTTCACTTATGCTACTCCCTGGGGGTTAAGAAACAAAAACATTTTTTGGGCCTTTAACACCGTTCTGTGTTTTGATTCCCCCCATCCCCCTCTTCTCTCCCCCAGAAGAGTCTATTGATAGCCCTTTAACTAGGCTTTGTTGAAAATAGAACCCATCTGGTTTGTTGGTTTTAGAAATTCTTGCCTCTTATGGACCCCTGTGCTTCCTTGTAATGGAGAGCAAACTGAAACGAGGAGGAAGGGGTTGGTGGGGGTTCACAGTGGGGACGTGGATTACTTTACTCAAAAGATAAATCTTCTTTTTTCACCTCTGGACTCGACTCTTGGGTTTCCACATGTCTCTCTCTCTTCCTGCTTTTCCTCCCCCTCCCCCTCCTCCTCCTCCTCCCCCTCCTCATCCTCCTCCTCCTCCTCCTCCTCCTCCTCCTCCTCCTCCTCCTCCTCCTCCTCCTCGATGCATGTCGATTTCAAAAGCAGTGTCACCTGGGTTGTATAGGTGCCTCCAATAGGTTCGAAGATCACGCCATGTATGTCAGGTCAGTACACCTTACACAATCCCTCTTTTCAATCCTGCTCTCTCTTTCTCTCTCTCTCTCTCTCTCTCTCTTTCTCTCTCTCTCTCTCTCTCTCTCTCTCTCTCTCTCTCTCTCTCTCTCTCTCTTTCTCTCTCTCTCTCTCTCTCTCTCTCTCTCTCTCTCTCTCTCTCTCTCTCTCTCTCTCTCTCTCTCTTACCCCAACCACCCCCAACCATGGTCTCTAGGCAATAAGGATTAGAGTAGCGGTGGCATAAGTTGTCTATTTATATCCAGCCAGCCTATGGAAGAGAGGCAGTGTGAGGCTTAGCACATTAACACACACGCAAGGGTACACATCCATAGCCGTAGATTTTTTCGGGGGGATGCTTGGTTTATGTCTCGCTCAATATTTTGAACACGTGCATTTGTCCCCCCCCCCCCCCCTCCCCCAAGAAAATGAATGACGCACAGGACTTTTTTTTTAAGAACTACATAACCTTACTCATAGATGCAACAATACCTCTGACTGCGGCAGGTCTATTTTGTTCAGCACTGGGTCTTTTTTGACTCTCACTCCTAGGTCTTGCGTGTGTTTTTAAAAACACACATGCATATTTGAAAGCAATACAGAATGCCTGAGAGTCATGCTGCAAAATATTTCAATATTTTGTTGAAATAGACATTGTGTAAATAGACATTTACATCATGAATTGATGCAGAAAAGGCACAAAGTGAGGCCTTAAGATTCAACAGAATGCAGGAAATTAATATTTGAATGAGTATTTGACATAAAAAATTTGACTGAGGTACGACCCCAAGACCCCCAGCCCTAAATGTTAGAAAGTAACCTAGGCAACTGCACACACCTAATACATCTCCATTAATAAGAGCTTGAAAATCTGCTTCAGAGCAAGATAGCAACGTGCTCTAACCGTTACCTCGTCCCTATGTCTTGCCCGGGGGGCCGTCTGTGAAAATGTCATCGAGCTGAATGAATGTTAAATGTGGCTGAGTTCTTCCAGTATGCGTTAGGGCCAACACAGTCTACGTCGACTGTTTGGGAGGGCATGTTTTAGGTCTGTACAGCAGTGTCGACTGTGAGCCAGACTTTGATTAATCGCGATGTCAGCTGGGGTTATGTTTTGAATAGTAATCAGTGCGTCATTACGCTGCCTCCCAGATGAGCATCTCAAATAAGTCTCTGGATTATTTCTGGGTCAGGGGAAAAAAAGACCACATGACGGAGAATTTTTTTAACCATTCTGTCCGCTGAAAGGGGCTTTCTATCTATATCTGTTTGTTTGTAGTCAAGGGGCATTTGCACTTTGTCACCATGCATCTCTTGCCAGGTGATCTTAGATGAGCTGTGTCCCTTATTGCCATCCTCAAGTCTTATCTCAGGTGACTTCTTCTCACTCTGTCTGGCTGTCTTCTAAACCTTCAGCTCCCAATGTTTTCTCTTCTGTGACTCCTTCAACTTCCTCTCCTTCCTCCGGTCCACCGCCTTCTCCTTTATATCTTATTCTATCTCCCCCCCTTTGTTGACAGTGCCAGATATGTGTCTACTCGCTCTCTCTTCTTCCAGACAGGTTATAAATAACAGGGCACATTTTTTCACTCCATGTCCTCAGAGATCTGCTTTCTTCTCACACTTGAGGAACCATGGGAAAATAATCTTTCTCTTACGCACATGGCACTCACCATCACACCAGGGGTCAGAACAAGATCCACAGGCACACGTTCCTATATTTGTTTTCACTACAGAGCACACACCCGAAAACAAACGTGCGCACGCACATCCGCAATGAGGGCTTCACGGTGCACTGCGAGACAGGCTTTCAATGCACAAACCACAGCAGGTATTGAACTAGAGGCACTGTCCTCAAAGTGTTAACCTACATTACATAACCCCCCTTGCCTCCCTTATTGTGGGAATGCAAAGTATAATTTCTGAGGCCATGTTAAGTGAGGGAAACTGAACAGAATAAGTTAAAAGTCAGGACAGACATGCAGAGAGAGAGAGAGAGAGAGAGAGAGAGACAGAGAGAGAGAGAGAGAGAGAGAGAGAGAGAGAGAGAGAGAGAGAGAGAGAGAGAGAGACATATTAACCAAAACTAATAACAGAGGCGCTGTGCAGAGAGGAAGTGGAAAAAGAGTTGAGCTTCTATGTTGCTCTTGTGACATGTCCGATGCGGGGGGGGGGGGGTGTTTGGGGTGCATAAAGAGGGCTGCACAGGGTGTAGCAGTCTTAGTTTATGTGTAGCCGAGGGAGGGTGGGGGGGGGGGGCTGGAGGTTGACTATAGTTGAGAGCCAGAGAGAGAGGGTTGAAGGGGTTAGACTCTGCTGACACACTGGGATCAGCAACGAGATTGTTTCCATTGGAAAGAATTCTAAGAATGAGTTAGAAGAGCTATCAGGGCCTGTACTCTGAGCACTCTGACAACGGTTTTAATACAAGGCCAGGTCCACATACACACACTTCAACATCACAGTTGTGCGTACGCAAGACACAAACCCTGTCCTTGATATCGCTGTCACCTTATCACTTTGTAAAATGAAGCCTGTGTATGTACACAAAAATATAGGCACGGTAGAGAACTTTATTTAAACAAGGGGTCACAGAAGTCAATGATCTATAAAAGCCTAATGTAACAATGGTCTGTTTATTAACAGACTACCGCACAGTTAGGGCACAGTTCAATTTTATTCATGCTTTTACTTCTACATCAGATGACAGAGGAAATAACTAACATAAATGATTCATAAAACACAATAAGCGGCCAATGCTGACAAAAACACTGTTTCTTGGCCCTCAAGTGATTTATTCAGCAGAGTTTCTTTCTTCCAGGGAAACCAGGACCAGGTGACCAGGACAGAATGTCAGTGCATTGTTCTCCTTCCAGGAAGTGACCTTTTCGCATTCTAAGTATATGTATTGCACTGGACACTCTGAACCCCCGACACACACACGGCAATCAAATGCTCTTTTGAATGGAACACTTTAACGTGGCCATAAATAAACCAGAAGTTTCCACTGTCACCCAGATCAGAAACGATTGTGTTTGTTCCTGTAAATCACCTCAGTTCCTCATTAGAACATTTCCACTTAACTTTAATTAGTAGTTTTTTTGTTGAGTGGGTAAATGGGGAAACAAGTTCCTTTAATAGAAACAATAGCACGCTATCCTACAGTTCACACACTTACTACTGGAATTGAATTATACTGCCATCCGGGGAGAGGGGGATGGGGTGTAGTTGACAGGAAGAACTGTCAAGTTTTTTTCAGTTATATATTTGGCAGCGTTGCATCTTCACTTCGCAGTGAGCAAGGATGCAAGCGCTTTCATTTGCAACCAATGCATGTGACAGGAGTGTTTTCATATCTAACCACGGCGTGTGTCTAGATATGAAACAGGTTCTTTGTCTTTGGATAAAATAGATTATATCTTTCCACCTGTTGAGAAGGCCTACCTGTATCTTGCATCTCAATGTCTTAACTCATTAACAAAAAAAATGAGTTACGCAGTTTTAAAGCAAATTCATGTTTATTTACAACCTCTGTATTCATCACAGAGAAAGTGGTCTAAATGCACACGCTCACTCACACAGACACACAAACAAAAAGATGGCGGCCAATTCTCCCTGAGCTTTATAAAAACATGGGGCCAAGGGACAGCAGTTTCCCTGTACACAGCTCTAATGCCATTCAAAAGGAATAAAGTAGAAAATATAGTAACTCCACATTGCTCAAAAGACGTGTACACAAGTCACGACTTCTCAAAAAACATAAACATGAAAAAAAACAAGTGTTCCAAATGGTTGGGTGTACAAAACAGTGGAGGCACCCATCAATTTCAATTGCATAGAGGCAAATCATTTGCATGCCTCAAACCGAATGACAAATAAAAGGACTTCATACATCAGACTAGCGGGTCCTTCACCCTTGACATCATTTTGTGAAACGTTGGGACCAGTGTATTGGACATTTCCTCAAGATAGTGACAGCATCAGCGTTGATGTACACCATCTGTTGTGTTGTCGCGTTAAACATAATGGCTGACTTGAAATCAGGAAGACTTAAAAGAAAGCTACAATGGTCAACACACACTAGAGAAGTCCTTTCCCTGTCATTCCCCCCACCCCCTTCAAAAGAGAAAGAAAAGAAAAAACAATAAGTTCAATGCGATAGGAACACAAAGGATATATCAAAACACTACAAGGCTTCTAGGCTGGGCTCCATGAGGCTATATACATATATATCTAACAGGGCCCGTTTTAAACTTGTGACCAACTACCCCAGGTTGGTCAGCTGAAGCCTTAACCTCACTAAAGCCTAACGACAGTGTACACATGAGCCCGTCAACTGCAATCGTACACCTCAGTTCTTGACCTCGTTAATCATATCCGCACATAACATGTTGCCCATTGAAAAGCTGGTTTACAGTCCTTCTCTGCATGTAAATACTTTGCAGTCCGCTTTGCACAGGAGCCATATGGCAAGCCTTTCACCATGTGTCATCGATAAGGATATTTCAACAGTTAGATTACATCAAAATAGTGACGAGTTTGGAAACATCTCCCCCGATTAACAACTTACACAAACCCAGAGCTGCAGACAGCAATGGTACTCACAATAAAAAAAAAAAAAGTTTCAAAGGAGAAACTAGACATTGTACTTCAGACAACAGTCCCCACAGGTACCACAGCAACAACGTCATGGGACAATGACAGTCTCTAGGGTCATGACACCATCCATGGAAAGGAAAGAATGGACACCGTCACGGACACCAGCAGTGCAACTCCATCGTTGGAGCCTAGCTCTGCCACCGGCAAACACGGCATCCGTTTTGGGTCCAGACAAGCAGGGTACCATGGTATAAAAACTCCATGTCTCTGGTCTGTCCCCAAGCCGGAATGGGTGGTTCACAAGTCCTAAGAAAGACATTTTTTTGAAATTGTAAAAAAGTATACGTGAGAATGTGTATGTATTGCTTCTCTTGTGGAAGTGATGCTTTGGTGTCAGAGGAAGATGGCGTCAATAGACTTTAATATGTGCCTGCCATTGTGTCTGCCAAGTGCAGTACAGCCAGTGCGGGTAATTGGGGTGGGAGCAGGTTGAAGAGAGATGGATGGAAGAGGTTTGGGTGAACAAATGCAGCAAAAACAGAAAAATCTGCGTTTAATGCTCAGAATTCTGCATCGGCTGTCCATTTTGAATACTGCCATTCTGCTGCTCCTCCTCATCTTCCTCCTCCTCTTCACTGACAAGGAACTCTTCTGGGGGCCAGCGCAGTTCTCCACTCTCCACCTCCCCCTCAGTCGGCTCCACCACTATAGAGGGCAGGCGGTCCTTCAGCTTGCAGCAGCGATCAAAGTCTGAGGGGTCCGGGAAGATCTGCATGGACAGAAGACGAGGGGCAGAAAGGGTTAGCCTTGTACACATTCAACAAGTTGAGCGGTTCTGTTTTTGGTAAATATTATAAAACACTATCCCTCATCTCAAAAGGGATTTTGAACAACTATAAATGGTTAAGCGAAGATAAACACACTTATTATTATTCAAGTATTCTAGGGTTCCGAGATCCTCTCCAGATCCTTCTCGGGTTGTCTTGGTCTTCAATAAAAAATAAATAAAGGCGAGGGCAGGTTACTTGATGACACGTCTCTCTCGGCTCATTTAACATTCATGTTCCGTCTGGGAGTGTCAGTGAAAATTCCACCAGGCCTAGTTACATCAGATCCGGTGTGTTGGTAACCAAGGAATGTGATCTATGCTTGCAGACTCAAAGGCTGCCATCATGGTCATTTAAATTCTCTAAAAGGGCAGTATTGCAAAGCAGCTCTAATTACTAACTTATATATGCAAATTGCGTCACTCAGTATGTGTCAAAGGTTAAACAGCTCATTTATGGAATTCCAAGTCAATTGCAAGGTAAAAAAGGATAAAAAAGGAATTGAAGCGACCCAGGCAAATTTGTAGAGGCATGTCCAAATGTGGCTTGCATATAAATGCATTTATGGATTCTTGATTTAAACTGAAGGGCATGAGAGACTTTAACAAAATATTACATGCATTCCCCGTCCTCAAAGATTGGATATCCAGCCATAACTTCCCTGAAATCTCAGAGACCAGAGCAATTGCCCAGAGCAAAAAAAATGAAAAAGACAGATCACTCCTGGTCCAAGAACAGTATTTTTGCTGTTGTTTGGATAAAGTGGAAGAATATTTTTAGACCTGCATATTTCACTTTGAAACATTGGAAGGGGATGGGCAAGGAGCCCAGTGGAAAGAAAGCATTAGATGAGGCAAGAGAGGGGTTGATGGAGTGGGTTGGGGGTGGGGGGTTTTGGCCGTGTTCGTTGTTTGCATGAATACCACAGCAGTGGAATGAGGAGCAGAATAGAAGGGCAAAATTGCCCTGTGAAAGAGAGAAATTGCCATGGTGTTAAGGGCATGCCTCCAGACAGAGCTTTGGTATTCTTCGTAGATGGTGTGTGGCACGGCACAAGCAGCTACATACACCGAAGCACACATTTGGGCAAAGCTTTGGTATGTATGTGGAGTAGTGAATCGACAAAGAAATGGTTACATATATGGAAACGGGCGATAGAGAATAAACACAAAGCCAAAAGGTCATTATAAAGCTATTTCTGGAGATGGCCAGGCATTTCCCGATCTGCATTTTCCGGCATGCGTTGCTACTAGTCTACATCAGCACCAAGTGGAGGTGAGGCAGTGGATGACCTTGCCATTGGAGCACCTGAAGCCAATTCATGTCATAGTTTGTTTCACTTTAGGGAAAAGGAGTTGCAACAAATCCAAAGTGAGTCCCACGGTTGGCTATATTCAGGTTGCTCTAAGGTTGGCTGGGAGAAGCTTCAGCTCCCAAGTCTTCAAGTCACTGTTGTGATTAAACTACACTTGGACAGTGCTGAATTGAATGCTTCAGCCCATTTCAATGAGCACGAATGTTGAATTACAGTAGATTACACGCATTTCAGTTATGCGATTAGACAAGATTTTTTTGGTCGGGGGTTTAATCTACGCAAAGAACATGCATGCATAAAGCATTGGGGGCAGTCATGCAGATTGGATCAAAGCCACTAAAGCCATCACGGCAACGGTTCTGAGGGCACGCCTGAAGCCTTGCCATGCATCACAGAACAGAAGGTCCAGCAAAGGTTGGGAAATTGAGAGGAAGTGGCATATTGGCTCTCCATGTCCCTAATTTACCCCTCTCTCATCCTGTCAGACTGACGCGTACAGCTGGGTTGTGAATAGAGAAAAAAGAAACCTCGTCTTCCTATGGGTCAGTCTATGTCCTCTGGGTGACAATTCCCCTCCAACTTGGTATATTTTGAGCCCTTTATTATGCGTCCAACCTGCAGACACTGCCTGGAATAACACCTATCCAGGGATGTTTCAGAGAACACGCCTCTAGTTGACAGCAAGACAAAGGGTGAAAAAAAAAAAAAGAGAACATCTTGTCACAGCCACCTGGGGGCTGGCTAGTAATGTCACAGCATCTACCAGGGTATTTCTATCATAGGGGAGCCGTACCAGTGGAATATTCTAAACAAAGCATGTTTTTTGGAGAATGATAGAAAATGTAATAGTTACACAACATTGTTTATTTTGCCATTTTTAATGTTGACTGAAGTAAAACCATCTACACATTCAGCCTAGCATATAATACAACTATTCCCAGTATAACCTGCAAAGTGGGAAACTCCCAGTGCTCCGCCACTAGATGTTTATCCTGTCCTCCCTTCGATGAAGGGCTGCTGTAGCAAGGACATCAACCAAACCGACATCAACCAAATGTATCAACGGGAAAACGGCAGAAATAGATTAACAAAGCACAAGAGGGGTGACTCCTCTCTGTGGATTCTCCATTTCTGTAGCTTCTCCATTTCTGTAGCTTCTCCCTCTCTCTGTGTGTCCCTCCGGGTCTGTCTCTCTCGTGCATGCGTGTGCATCAGTGTGTGTGTCATACCTGGAAGGTGAGCCTGTCCTTGCTCGGACTGAGCCTCATGTCGTCCATTGGCGTGCTGTTGATCATCACCTCGGTCATGTCTTTGGTGGGCAGAAACACTATGCTGCAGGTGGCAGAGAGAGGGAGAGGGGAAGCATGTGGGGGTTAGTGATGACCTTTCAATACCCTAAAGGTACACCATATTGATAGTGCTAGAATGTCACTGCTCACAATATGTCGTCTTCCACACGCAGAATGGGACTTTAAAAGACAAATACAAGACTGTAAATATGCATATGATATTATGCCACCACGTGCAAGTGTGATTTGCCCTTACAAGCTGTTGGAAAATGTGTCTTTTCCTGTGTTTTAGTTAGATCACATGTGGGAGTGTCCATTTGGATGTATGCTAGATCAATCTACCAGCCTACCCAGTGGACTGTAGCAAATGTTGCTTATCTATCCATCATACATCTAGGTGGACACACCCACTTTTGATGTCAATAAAACCCAGGAAAAGGCAGATTTTTGAACTGCTTGTAATGGCTAATCACACTCACACCTGGGGACATATGACCCCTTTAAATGTATTTCCAATTAATAAAGAATTTATCTGAGTAAGCAGGGCAGATATCGCAAGTTGAATTGTCCATTAAATGGTTGTCTTTACAGCTTGATATAGTCTACAGTTTTCTAAACTACAGATTAGAAATGTAAACGTATAAGGCTAGCGAAACCAAATGTTTAACAGAAGCTTAATTGTCTTTAGATAGTATACCTTCACTTCCAAGTTGGTTAATTTTCTCAGCAGTTATTATCAGCTGACTTGACCACAACACAAAATCCCCTATGCTTTAGTGTGCCACTGCACTGCGAAACTGCACCACTAAAATGATGAGGTTTGGATAGCGGAACATTCTGTAGATACAAGACAATGCGCTAAAGCAGTGACACATTTTCAAGGAGATTTCGTGGGCGTGCAGTGCCATTTGACCGGGGTTTAACCAAAAGAAAATACACATCCGTTTCAAAGTGTAGAAGAACTTTCCATTTTGGAGAAACATGTAAAAGTTTATGTTTATTGCACTTGCTATACAGAATTGTCAAGAAAAATTCTAAATAAATTCATTGGTGCAGGTCTCTGAACCAACTTCTTGCCTGAGAGGAGATGCTCAGAGGACTTCTCACGCTCTCTATTTAAAGACCGAAGGCATGGTGGTCATCGACCCAAGGCTTGTGGTCAGTACGGTTGCTGGCCAAATAAGACAATGGAAACAAGCTAAAGGACACCGTCGCGTGTGCAGACTGATAACCGAGCCACATGGTAACTGGGGAATTCAAAACACCATTGTAGTTCAAATAATAACTTTTTGCATCATATCATATATTCTCCATGGGAAATTGTGTAAGGATAGCTGGAAAGTGTCTCAATTAAGAAAACTTCTCTACAGTAGGCATGAATGAACACATTTTTCTAGTCAAGCCAGATTTATCACCCTCCCATCTTGGAAAACCACGACAAGTTTCGGTTCGTCATACTTCTGCAATTGGTACATGAAGCGTTTAGAGTACAGAGCAAAAATAGAGCCACTTCTCAGTCTCCATCAATGACTCACTTTGAGCCGTTCACCAAACTAAAACTAGGAACTCCATGTACAAAGAAAAGGTTATCCATTGTAATACTTCCAGTAAATTCACTCAAACTCCCAACTGACTCTTGGTCATCATATCATAGTTCCGATTTGACCACTTGGTCAAAAAAAAACAGACAATATTTGAGATGTATGAATGACCACCACTGTAAATCAGTCATTTGAAAGGATTAGGTTCCATATAAAAATAAAAATAAATGTACTTCTGTAAATCCAATCGTTTCCTATAATCTCGCCAAATCTTGTTTGGTTATGAGAGTTCTGCTGCATCACTAAACCCATTGGACCCTAGTGTGGTTCAAATAGTAATCGCTTCCGATCTGTATCTTTTGGACAGAAATCCTGGCATTACCACCATTCAATCTCAGAATCGAGAGCAACAAGGGAGAATACACAAGAGGGCCTCATTAAAACATTTAAGTCCATTGCTGAACTGAAACCCGGGCACACTTAAAAAGGTGCAGTGTGTGTAATTGAGTGGCATGTAGCGGAACGGATTTGGAAAGGTTCTAAAATCATGTTTTAATTTGTGTATAATCTGATGAAAATAATTGTAATAATTTCTTTACCTTAAAAATCTACATAGGGACGGGTTCCCCTTCCACGGAGCCCGCCAAGTCCCTACAGTACCCTAGAATGGACAAACGGCTCGAGAGAGGACCAGTTTGTTTAATTTGCAGTATTACTTTAAGCTATGACCTATAGTTTAACAGACTAAAAACAAATACACCAATCAAGGAACCTCATCCCTTGCCAGGCTACTCTATTCTGTCTTCGACGATGACATCATTTGGGAATACCTACAGGCACCTCACAGGCCACCGCAGCCTCTCCTACCTTGTTAGAAAGAAACCTTTCTTATTTAAAAAAAAAAAAAAAAAAAAAAGAGTCATCCCCTTACCTCTACTCCACTAGTTAGAGAGACGCACGCAGAATAATCCTGAGCTCATTACATCCTAGAGATGGTGGTGGAGGGTTTAGGGTCACATGCAGGGACCATGAAGAGGGACTTGAAAGGAACGGGGGAGAGGGGGGTTTCTGACAGGGGTGACCTCAAGTCGTGGAGAGCAGCAGGGGAAAGGGAGGGAAGGAAGATAAACAGTCAGACCTTGCCAGTCATATTTCTCCGTAAGGATCATATAAACATCCTGCTCAGCTTAGAATAACAGAACATTGGCCCAATAAAACATAAAGGGGCACAATGAGGTGGAAGTGGAGGGCGGGGCCACAAACACATACACTCAGCCAACGTCCCAACCAAAAAGGTCCTCTATGATTGGTCGACCTCAATGAATCACACGACATTAGTGTATCAGGATCAATGGATTGATTTTCTTGTTTGGGTTTTAACCCAACAGTTGGGAACAGAGACTAATTGCTGGCCGTTTCTATTTTCTGCACCAGATAAACCTCATTCAGGCTGCAGCCGCCTACTTTTAGTGTGAGCGTCATCGAGACAGATCTTCTCAAAGCCCATTACTCTAGATGCTCAGATCCCTTACACCAGATCTCATGTATTCAGCAGCCAACTAGACGAGACGGCCAGCCAACAGTTTAAAGCAATACACAACACACAAGGAAAACAGCCCAAATCCAACTGAGCAGCAGTGATGTAGACATTAGAATAGGAATTCATAAATGCCATGAAAATTTCCAGCATGAGTCCTTTCAAGTCACATGGACCCCAGGAGAGAAAACAGACTTGATTAAGAGAGTGGAAATATCCAACTACCACTGAATCACCACCGACACCGAGACCAATTCAAGCAAAGATATCCTGTGTTTGGCTGCAGTCACCACAATTGTAGATTAGTCACAGGAAGGAACTCCAATGCATCAAATTAAATTCCGTTATAGGCCTACATTTCTCATGCTGTGCGTGCCATTAATTCCTACAATCACATTGTACTATTTAGTAGAGTCCGCTAAAGCAACTTTCATCATGTTTGATACATGTGATGAAGCAGGCAGGGGTTTGGGCTTCTTGCGGGATGCCTACAGGTTAGGCTGCATACATTGGGGACCGAACCTGGTACCCTTCGACTGTAGGTGTTTGGAGACACACACCCTAGCCACATAACCATCCTGTCCTTAATACCTTTGTCTACCATGGAGAGATGAGCCTTGAATGAAACCATTTCCTCATAGACTGCCAATCAAGGATACAAAGCAGGCAAACCCAAGTGAGTCACTCCAGGAAGACCCATCACCTGAACCCTCAATGGGCCTGGGTGAACTCTCCAGTGGCTGCAGTGGTGGTGCTGCTGCTGCAGCTGACGTGGTCCAAGTTGAAAGGTGCAGCAGAAGCCTAACCCATTGCGCACGATGGGATATTACCTTGTGAATTATTAAAGTTATTTACCCAACCCCTGCCGCTGACACCCGTTCTCCGCTTCTGCTATAAATCTAAACTCGGAGCCCGCCAGACTGCTCACTGCATTCCATGCCACCCCAACACAGAGCTGTCCGACGCCCAAGTCGCACGGCCTCTTGTGGGGTCTAGGAGAGGGATGGGACGGGCCAGACCCCCAAGAGTGAGCTGGAATTGGTAAGACCAATAGGTAATAGATATGGAAATTTTTGGAGAGGAAACCATTTTTTTCATGCAACAACTGCACCACAGCCGAAGCAAGCAAGTACTAAATGTAGAGTCAAGAACAAAAGTGTGGTTACAGTACACTTCCTGGTAGAGCACACACACACACACACACACACACACACACACACACACACACACACACACACAGTAAATAAGTTAGTTCAATAATTATAATTTACAGCTACATTAACAAGTGCAATAGGCTTCCTGAGGATAGTAGACCAAAACAAAAACAAAAATATAATGGAGACCTATATCTTAGTAACGAACACATCCAAATGCAGCTTATGTAAGCCTATTGATTTCCTGGCGATGTAAGCGTTCAATCGAACACGTCAATTTCCCCCATGAAGTGCTCAGAATATAATTCTAAATTTACGTATTGATAACGTTTTTCACAAAAAGACAGTAGTTTTATGTTAATATAAAGAGGCAAAATATACTCACCAGTGTATCAGAGGAGAATACACAGACATGAATTCACACCTGCTATCAATTCGGTTGATTAGATACTTTTCAGAAACGTGTTTTCTTCTTTTTCTCCAAGGCGAAAGGAAATGTGCCCTTTTAAATGTTCTGAATTTGAAATTATTAATTGAAAGCGTATTTCCCTATCATTGAATAGTTGAACAAATTCGTCCGTCTGATGGACGCAATAGTTGTATTGAGCTTTTATATAAGAGGCGTGCACATCTTCATGAAAGACACACCCCCTCTGCTTTGCGGGGCACAATTCATCAATGGCGACGCCATTAGAACTCCCAGCCTATCAGAGAACAGGTGCCTCGCATCCAAATGACGGCAGCAAAGAATGAAACATTTCATTGGGGATAGAGAACATACTGCATGATGCCATTGACTTGTGGTCGCTAAGGCAACAATGTGACAGCCCTTTCTTAAAGAAAAGAAGAAAACATTCACCATTTGGAAATTCGTGACATGAATTCATATGGGGAACTCGGGAGGGAAAGGTTTGGATATCATTCACAATTCCAAGGGCAGTCAAATGTTTTATTTGTATCACAATAAATGAATGGTGTTTCAAACGGCCGTTTCCCAACACATTGTGCGATGTAATAGGCTACTGTATGTTCCGACAGCTAAAAGGCCCAGCGTTCCCAAATTAACATCCAAAGGTTAATAGCCCTACCTATGTGGCAATGATCTATAGAGCGTTATAGTTGTTGTCCAGTTGAGTTAGTAGTTTTCCAGGCAGAATGAGCATAGTTTGGAAGAGGCAAGTAAAGAAGGGTTGCGATTCCACACGAGAAAAGGGTCTACACTATTGCCATCTGGTGGCAGGCATCAAAAACATGGAGCATATTTTCTATATTGACGTTCTGATCCCTCGTTGTAGGCCCTATCCCTACCAAATAAATTTGGAAATCTGAGAAATAATAAGCATAGTCATTTTTGTTAATTTGCTTTTCTGCATGGTACATCGATGGAATGGTCGGAGTGAATCATAGGACTTTATCATGTAGGCTAGTCATCCATATGTTTATCTATAAGTTAATGTAAACTAAGACTTCAGCAAATCAAAAGCCTATAAGGGCGTTATTTAAATAATACCATTTACTTGATATAGTCGACGGTATGTTTTTTTTTTCACATAATCCTAATACTGTGCCTTTTTGCTTTATACTCCGGCCTGGTAGTGTAGCCTTTTTCAGAAATTAAACATTGAGGTTGTAGGCCCTCGTTTTTATTCCTACACCGTGAACATCTTCTCTTTGTAGATAACAATGCATTTTTCTATAAAAACCTAAATTATATATGATTCGGTTATGACTTGGTTGTGCATGAGAAGCCACCAGATGTCGCTAGCGTAACATAAATAGGTGAGGGCTCGCACTGATGGGACATCTATTTCTACATGCTTTATGCCTTTGCTGTTCTTCCTGTTTGTGATTGAACCTCCTCCAGTTTGCTTAACTCTAGTCCGCATGCACAGAAAATGTAGGCTATATTGAAAGAGTTTGTTGTAAAAGTAATTAATAGTCCAAACCCCAACAATGAAGCTCAGCTAAAACTGTCAAACGTTAAAATTCCATGTGAAATATATATTTAAATATAAACCTAATACTGGTGGGCAGTTCCAGGACTGGAGTAAGCTATTACATTTTATGCAATACCTTTCAACAATGTTAGTAATCTCCCATCATCCATACACAGGGAAATATGTTTTGTGTCCTAATTTTTACTTGGTAACCAAGATGCTGACATTTTAAACAGATGTATACAAGAGGTAACTGTTTAAAATAAGTTTCTCCAGATTGTGAAGGATGAATCGGCCAACTCAAATACCTTGGCTTGTATGTTTGTAAATATACTGGATGAAAGTAATGGATTCTGATCACCTTGAGGCACTGTCTACTCAATCTGTATCTCAACCTTCCTAAAAACCCAGATGGAACAGATTCATGTTGATCCAAAGGTTGAAGGAGGTCAGTTGGAAACGCGGGTGGACAACAGATTCCTAACAAATACCATCGTTTACAACATTTTAGGAGTGAATCAGCTATAGAATTGGACGAGAA
>NC_079416.1:16469930-16474930 GCF_026213295.1 Gadus chalcogrammus
CCGACCAACAGATAGAGCATTGGTGTTTGAACCAAGATATCCTGGGTTTGAGAGTCAAAGACTACTGACCCCTATACGATCCTGCTCCATTGATATTGCTGCTGAGATTTCATCTTTAAAGGCATACATCTGTAACACAGTACCCCCCCCCCCTCACATTTTATCAATCTGGGACTTTGGTGTGAAGAAGGTAGATAACAGACTTACACACCCACACACACACACATACAGCCAAGGAATCCCTGGAATTGCTTTGTTTAACTTTGTCTCCAGGGAGAAATACATTGCAACAATGCCTTGGTAATACGAAACCAACTGTGTGTTTCTCCTATTTTTCATCCTCAGAACCCAAAGAGGCAAAACCGCAAAGCTATCAGAGTGTAATAACCATAGAGAGATAAGACCTGCCCCTGTCAGATAGAAGGGGAAATAGACTCTTGGAGTCGTAGTTCTTTAGCCTGCCTACCCTCACCCCTGTTATCTTGTCTCTCCAGCGTGCCAGATCGGTGTGTTCACGGTGTTAAATTTGAGATAATGATGGCTCGGCAGAGAGGAAAAAATAAGATTAAACGTTATCACTTTTCAGGACAACTTCACAGAGTCACCCACATGCATGTGGGAGTCTCAGTTTTAATCTGAACTCAATCTTAATCTCGCGCTCTGTGTGTAAGTGTATATGATGTGAATGTGTTTGTGTGTGTGTGTGTGTGTGTGTGTGTGTGTGTGTGTGTGTGTGTGTGTGTGTGTGTGTGTGTGTGTGTGTGTGAGTGTGTGTGTGTGTGTGTGTGTGTGTGTGTGTGTGTGTGTGTGTGTGTGTGTGTGTGTGTGTGTGTGTGTGAGTGTGTGTGTGTGTGTGTGTGTGTGTGTGTGTGTGTGTGTGTGTGTGTGTGTGTGTGTGTGTGTGTGTGTGTGTGTGTGTGTGTGTGTGTGTGTGTGTGTGTGTTTTTTGTATGTAAATCACTGCCTTGCATCAAATTCATAAAATTGTAGGCCGACAGCCCAGGATTATATCTTATTGTTAGAGGGGCTATGAATCAACTAAATAGGAACACCTGAATGTTGCTCTTCCTACAAACCCACTCTCTGTTGCCTAAAAAAGGGGAAAAAGTGGCTGTTTGGAAAACATGTGTTCCATTGGGTTTGTATTTGCATGTCTGCTTTGTATTTGAGAGAGTGTATTTATTTCAGCTGAATGGGAGCCAAGCAAAGGGCCAAGCAGTATGTGTCAGGCCCCAGTTAGTATGCAGTCTATAATTTCTACCTCCTTTGAAGTCTTAGTGTGTGCGTGTGCGTGTGTGTGTGTCTGTGGTACCGCGATGGTTTGCACCAAGGGTATTTCAGCTATTGTGAATTATATGTTTTTCCTTCCTGTCTAGAAATGTAAAAATAATTAGTTAACAAACATGCAATATTTAACAATCTTAACAAATATGTTTGGGAACTCTCTTAGGCATTCCTTAACCAACCAATCTGATTCCCCTTACCCTTAGTGTAAAAGCGAACTACTACTTTTATCATAGCTCAACTCTAATTTAAAAACCAAACCTTAAAATGTGACCCTTACCATAACCCTTACCCTTACCATTCAATAGCCTTTAACGCTTGAATTGAATCCTATCCTTGACCCTCAAACCTAAGCCTGACCCTAACTAATAAACCAAGCCCCTAACCCTGATGTTATATATATCCCTAAACGTGTACACTTATATTTTGTTTTGCTGTTTAGGTCATCCTACTTTCCAAATGATCGTTTGAATTCCAAAAAAAAGGGAGAAATTTGTAACGAATGAACAGTAACGTTCAATTAAATTTGGTCTCATGTCAAGGGCGTCGTATGCCCTTTACCCTCTATCATCCACCCAAGCTAATACATTGTTTCCCACGGATAGATTTAACTTTTTTTTTTTTTTTCAGTCAGAGAGAACGGAAATTTAATTAAATTTAATTTTCTAGATGGATAAAATCGTGTTTCATTTTAGAGCTTCACACAACACAATCATTCTCTCTCTCTCTCTCTCTCTCTCTCTCTCTCTCTCTCTCTCTCTCTCTCTCCCTCTCCCTCTCTCTCTCTCTCTCTCTCTCTCTCTCTCTCTCTCTCTCTCTCTCTCTCTCTCTCTCTCTCTCTCTCTCTCTCTCTCTCTCTCTCTCTCCAACAGATTGGTGCACACTCTGAAGCAAAACATGATCATGTGCGGAATGAAGGATAGCTGTTGGCTTATCCCAACAGTGAAGACGGCTGGTAGAAATGATTAATAGAACCAGTCCTCAGTTACCACATCAGCATGAGGGATGCCAGAAATACCCCAAAACTCAAATTGTCATGTTCTGTCTTTGTCTTTATTTTGCTTAGTGTTTGTTTCCCCCTGTCCAACCGGTGGTTTTTCCCCCTCACTTCACAGATCCTGCCACTCCCATCTGCATCACTTCATTCCCCTCACCTGAGCTTCCCTGTCAACCTTCCCACCTACACCTCATTCCCCCTTTAGTCTCTCCCTTTATATACCAGTTCACCTCACTTTTCCCTTTGTTAGTTCTTTGTTTTATATCATGTCCCTTGTTCCTCCTTAATTGTTTTTCTGTCCATCTCCAGGAGAATGATGAGTTATTGATTAAAGTTCCTTTTTTTTTTTTTACATTTCCTGAGATGTCTGCAATTGGATCCTATCCCTTCTTGTTCCTGCTGCCCCACCAGCAACCGACCGTAGACCCTAAACAAAAAATAAACGGTGTAAACTTCAATCTGAAACCTACTCCAGTATTTGTTTTGTTGCTCCTTCTTTTTTGGTGTGAAAATACGTTGCTGGCCCCGACCACCGGGAGAGGCAGCTTAGCAACTGGAGAAACCGCTCACATTCAGGGTCCCGACCTGTGGAGAAGATGAGCTCTCATTAATGGTCAGTGAACTTCATATTTTGGATGATAGGCCTAATTGTCCTGCTCCCTAAAATAAGCGTATCCCTTTGCCCGGGAACCACAAACAATGGCACAAGGAACTTGGAGTCATAAACATTGATAACAAGCTCACAGATGCACTTTGGTTGCGTTACGAGTTCACCACAGCCAAAAAGGACGACTACTTAGCACCGGCTGGGAACAGGGGAGAACATAAGTGTCTCAGAGCTAACACTTTGCCTGACACATGCTGCCTGAAGCTAGCACACCCCTCAACATATAATGGCCAACCTTAACAGTGGTATGAAACAACTCACCGTTCTCTGTCTTTTCTTCAAGGAATACACTACAGTGTGACAGTCGTGTGGTCTCAGGTGCCTCATACTGCGCATGGGGTGCTGGCTTGAGTGAGTTGTAGCTGCGGCTGGCAAGAGTTATTCTGGCGGTGAAGAGGACGTGTCTGGCCTTAGATGGTAACCGATGAAGTGCATGGAGACATACATTTGACAAACAGAGCAGCGATCTGACGGACACTAGAATCAGGCATCAGAGATAGGGACAGATGGAGGTGGTTCAGGAGGCACAGCTGTGGCAGACGAGTGCTGGAGATTGCTGGTGAGGCGATGGGCAGCTGAGACAGATTTCCCACGCCGATAGTATCCAGGACTACACACTGTCCTCTGGACCTTTTGTTTTTTCCGAAATAAACGCTTAGCCTTTTTGGTCAAACGTATAATCCCTAACCTCAACTATCAAACCCTTATACTAAGGCTGGTGGGCCTGGTCTTCGTACGGTGGATCAGTGGGGATGGGAGCAGACTCTGTACTTTCAACACCAAGCAGATAGACAAGGAGGGAGATGGGTTGGGGGTGGTGGTGGGAGGACGGGGGGGTTGTGGGGGGGACAGGGGGGACGGGGGACGGCGTGTTCTGGAACTCTTCATGGTGAGTGAGTCAGCGGCTGGTTCTGCTGGACGTAGCTCTGCATATGTACCGTGCCTCAGATCCGCGGGGAGCACACTCAATAACATTGTGTTTTTATGGCTTTTCTTCAGAGCGCTGTGCAGCCCCGGCCACACCTGGGTGCTCTCTGTGTGTGCAGATGGAGTTTCAAGGTGCACGGCTTCGTTTGTTTCTTTTTTTTGGCCTCTCTCTGCTGCACCATCAATTACTTGTACGAAAAGAGTTTGCTTGGTCACGATCACCCTTAACATACTAGAGAAGCAGCGCTGTTGTTAAATGTTGGTATATCTTTGGGATTTTCACTTCTAACTCAGAACATTGTATTCAAAAGTATTTATTTTAATTGTTGGTTTTGTTAGATATAAGGATCAGGCCTTTTTAAATGACTCTAACTCTTTTCACAATAAAAGTCCTCCCCAGCCCGACCTGGACCATGTCCAGGGTACACCAGCGGTTCACGACAACACCTTCAAGAACCTCTGAAGCCGAACACCATTAAACAAAACGTGTAATGGGGACCCTTCCCCCCCCCACCCCACCCTCCCCCCAAACAAAAAATAATTCCACAAAAGTCTTAATGGAAACACTGGTTGAATAAACACTAGGAGTGGGGAGGGGGCCGAGAGACGTCATTAGCAGATGTTGTAAAGTGACGCTCCACAGACTAAACCTCTTAAGAGCACACATCAAAGAGGGGGACTTCAATTAGAAGGGCAATTCCGTTCAAACGGAGGGAGAGGCTAAAAAAGAAGACAGGGACAAAGAAGAACTAGGAAGTCCTTTTGTGTAGTGGGAAGCACAGCGGAGGTGCTGCTAGGTAGGTAGAGGACTCGAACACTTGACTCACAGAGAAGATTGACCTTGCAAAAGAGTGAGTCACACACAGTAATTGACTCGCTCACAGAAATGTAATTGAGTCACTACCTGGGGAACTCTGCATGACCCCTGGTATAGAGGTTGCGGTGTGCACACACAACTACAAACACACACCCACACACACACACACACACCCACACACACACACACGCACGCACGCACGCACGCACGCACGCACGCACGCACGCACGCACGCACGCACGCACGCACGCACGCACGCACGCACGCACGCACGCACGCACGCACGCACGCACGCACGCACGCACACA
>NC_079416.1:16484930-16487430 GCF_026213295.1 Gadus chalcogrammus
CTCTCTCTCTTTCTCTCTCTCTCTCTTTCTCCCTCTTTCTCTCGCTCTCTCTCTCTTTCCCTCTCTCTCTCTCCCTCCCTATCCAGCTCTACTTCTTCTCTCTCCTCTCTCTCTCACTCTCTCTTTCTCTCTCTCTCTCTCTCTCCATCCCACTCCAGCTTTCTCTCTCTCTCTCTCTCTCTCTCTCTCTCTCTCTCTCTCTCTCTCTCTCTCTCTCTCTCTCTCTCTCTCTCTCTCTCTCTCTCTCTCTCTCTCTCTCTCTCTCTCACCTCCCCTACAACATTGAACTGTCAAACTCATGTTGTGTACGTGTCAAAAAGAATAATTGTATTTTGAGTTCATACTTGATATCTTCATAATAAGTGATATCGTGCACATTTCATGTAGCGATGATTATTGTGACATAATTATTGTGCTGAAACATATTACATCTCACAATGAAATGGTACTTTAATAGTACCGTACTGTTTAAATCCCTCCCCTGGTACCTTGGTACTGATAGCACCCTGTGTCGTACGCAGTACCCTAATGCTCAACAGACCACACTCTTCCTTAATGACTGCCTCTGCTCCAAGCCTTTCCACGCACGGCTGTGGCCGTCAGTCCTACACAAACACATCAGCAGGGCAAAACACACACACAAACCTAAAGCCTGTGCACAGTGCTCATGCACACACAGGGCCCGGGTATATGGCTGGTTGTATTGGACAAACCTCTTCGCTTTGGCCTCAAACGCTACAGTTGGATACCGGGGAACAGTCTGGAGTTAATAAGGGAAGGTGTTCTCTGCCCCTTACTCCCTTCCTCCGCTGGTTAAGAGCAAGCATCAAACGTAAACCCAGGCAAGAAGAGCGTGTTCCTTTTACTTCTCTTTCATCAAAATCCTTTGACTCACTCCTGCACCCAACCATTATAATTTTGCCTCTACCGTCGCCACTGTCACTGTTTCAACCTCAAGCTTGTTTTCTTGTCAACGCCATGCCAAATCCTGGATGTTGCTCATTATCATACTTTCTCAATGTCATAATGTCATCTTTTTTGTTATAACAATTTCCCAAGCTCATAGAGGGGCGGCATGCACCTCCTCAACGGGGGCCTACTCTGTAACCAAGGTAACGGGTCTGTTTGGATTTTGGCATGACTGTTCCCAAGCTATTTTTAATAGTGGCTAAAGTGTTCAATTAAAATTGCATGCTTTTTCTCACACTTTTCAATCTTCCAGCTTCACACCAAGAGGACTCACTCCCTCGCTGACAAATCTGTTTGTTTGTTTTTAAGTTGTGCAAACAGAATAACTGAATCTTGTGGAAGCCAGCACTATATACATTTATAAAAAATCCTTCCAAGCATGATTAGACCATAATATTTTAAATAATAATAAAAAAAAATGTTTATCTCTCAGCCAAACCTTCACCCCCAACTTCCCCCAAAATGTGAGGGGAATACACTTTATATTACTTTCCACAGATGCAAACACAGCGACCATTCCGCACTATTATCAAGGGGTGTGATTGAGTGGCTACCTGGGTTGCGCCACTGGCACAATGTTATCGTCACCTACTTCTCGCTGGGTAGCCTACGTGAAAGCCTGTCCCAGTGACGCGTCACAGGTGGCCTAACAACAAAGATTTGGTCGGCAATTTGGAGGAACGGGACAGATATAAGCTTGATTTTGAAACTATCCAACTGAAAAAATTGGACTCCCTTCAGGCCTCGCTGAAAAGCCACTGTGTCAAAACACACGGCCTTCAGTAGATCATCCCCAACCCACCCGCCGTCCATGAAGCGCAATGGGACATATATGAGGACGAACAATACTGCTAATAACTTAAAAGTATTGAACTAGCACATTGAAAAATCTGACTATCACCTTCAGATGCGTGTCAGGGTTTGACTTATTGGCTCTCTGCACTCTCTGTCTTATTAGGCCGTGTTCACACCTGGCAATAACATGCAGCTTGGGGGATCCGATCACCTGTGGACAGCTCTAAGTGGTGTGAAGTCAGTTCACGCCTGGCAGTAGAATGCGTCACCACATATGTCTCGAGTGAACACTTGTGATATTAAACAATAAGCCCAACATTAAAGCACATTTAGTTATTTCATTAAAATATATATTTTTTTGGATTGGGGTAAATTACCCAAGTTTATTGGTCCTACACCTTAGCAGATTGTATCTGTGGCCAGATGGAAGCAACACTAACTCTTTGACAGGGGTACGCTAGGATCAAAAATCTTTTCATTAAGATGTTGTCAGCCTTAAAACGCGGTGATGGGCTTTTCTACATACAGCATCCACATGAAGCTCAAAGGTCAACTTTTCATCATTTACAGTATCAAGATATTTGTACTTTTATCCACAGGAGACATGACCAAAGGATTCTTTCTAGCATCTATTGTCCTCTCTATAGTTTTGAACCCATTGATGTCCAAGAAGGACGACTACTGAAAATGAACATCTGATATAACACATTACCATCACCCACTGCAACTTTTCAGT
>NC_079416.1:16492430-16517430 GCF_026213295.1 Gadus chalcogrammus
TCCTTGGAGCCGCCAGAGTCACCGGGCTTTTCCATGACCAAAGTGACCCCACACTGGCCTTCATGACAGTTTTCAACCGTTTTCCCAACAGTCTGTCGACTGCTGATCCCACCTAGTAACCTCCCATATGGAGCATTGCAGGGGGGTGTCCTGTGCACTGTTTTCTATGGGTGTGTGAGCGTTTATATGTGTCAAAATCGTTTGGTTTTTGATGTGTGTGTTTTGGAGGGTAAATATGCGTGTGGTTCGCCCCCCCACTGCATGAAGAGAGAGACAGAGGTGCATTTGGGTACTCTTGGCCATCATTGCAGAGGTGTCTGATTGGGTGGATGCATGTGCCTTTGTGTGTCAGATGAATCAAACCGGGTGTCACGAGATTATTAAGAATTGTCCTTTCATCCCACACACAGTTTCAGGTGCTTGTGTTTTTACTTTAAATTATCATATACAGAGAAATGAAAATGATATGTGTGCATGCTTTTAAGCCTGATTGTAAAGAATGAAACCAGAGACAAACCTTAAGATGCTATGATGATATCAACTATGTGCCTCTGTGAATGACCCCTACACAGAGACCATTTTACCCTAAGATATATACTTGTTTGGTGTTGTGAAAACGTGGAACCGTTTTGGCTTTTTTTTACATTTGGACCGACTTTGTATCCACATGGAGTGAAAACGACTGAAAGACGACAGCCAGAGACGCAAAATATAGTTAGCAACCCACCGCTAAAGATACTTAGCAACTCACAGCAAAATATATATAGAAAGTGATAAGCATTAAAAAACAATTTGGGGAAGACTATCATCGCCGCGTGTCAGATCCTATACCACTTACAGAGTGCGATCTGGACCGAGTGGCCTCTGGTCCTGATGGCTGCACCAAAGGTTCCTATGAGAGTCTAATGGCGGAGGAGTAACAGTTCTTTGGTTTCGGAGGTATGGCTCTGCACATCTACCCAAACAAGGCCATGTTAGCCCTGATCATCTCGCGGCGGGGCTGCAGGGAAGGTTTATTAACTATAAACACTTTTACGGCGGGGCGTCCAAATAAAAGGGCTTTTTGAAGAGTTCACTTGGTCAATTAGGCGGGCCGTGTCAATGAAGGCCCCTGCATAATGACTCACCTGTAATTGCGTGAGAAGGGCCACTTACCCAGAGACCGAGTGGCACATCACATAGGAATGACAAAGCCTCCCTGCTCCCATTTGTTAAGTACTCATGCTGTAATGGCCCCCCACCACCCACCCCCCCAGTCCCACTCCAAACACACCCTTTGTCTGCGTGTGTATGTGTGCGTTTGTTAACGTATATGAACTCACATGAAGCTACACGGTACACATATGAATGTGCATAAACCCACACTGTCGCACGCACAACATATACACGGATGTGTATACTCACACAAACATACACACACACACACACAGACACACACACACACACACACACACACACACACACACACACACACACACACACACACACACACACACACACACACACACACACACACACACACACACATGAATTAAGACACACACACACACGGATTAACGGATTAACATTCAAACTCAAAAACACAAGAGCATACATGTTAGTTAGAGTCCACATTGTGGCCGATGACACTCCTACTACTCTAAAGAGGGTGCCGTTTGGGGGGCATTAGGCAGGGCACCCGGCTCCCCATCCCGTCAGACGTAAACTTTGCAAAGTGCTCAGTGCAGAGTGGTGGCGGTAAACCAAATGGCCGGCTCACTGGGTGTGCTAGGATTACACAACATTCCTCTGCGGGCCTTTTAATAAACATGTGGCCTCTCTTTGCAGTGGGCTAGGTGGGATAATGAAACGGCAGACAATTAACATAACTTGCTGATTGTATCTCTGCTGCGGGCGGGAAGAGCTGTTGAAATGTGTGTAATTGCACTGTCAGGACACTGCTGTAATGACACACACACACACACACACACACACACACACACACACACACACACACACACACACACACACACACACACACACACACACACACACACACAGACACACACACACCTAAAATACACGCATACACATGCATTTTTTCTCTCTCAAGTGTTTTGTTTTTGTATGCATAAACTGAATAACTAAGTGACTGCATACTTGGCAAACATGCTTTATCATTCAACATTGATGTTTGACATAATTACATTATGAACTTGTCTATTGTGTTAAGCAAAACATTAATTAAAAAAAACAAAACATTTCCTTCTGAAAGATGTGATAATAAAACGTGGGGGCTCGGACAGCCCTGCCATTAGGAACACACACACATGCCTTCAGTCCATCAGCCCAACACCAGTGCACAGCGAAACAATGCAAAGCCCGCCTCCCCCGGCAGTTCAAAGAGAGCCGGCCCCCTTTCCAAACGTTATCATATAATTTGGGCCAGCCGTCGGATTGTAAATAAGTGATGTAGAAGCCCATTGTGTGCCGGGGGCACAGGTTGGAGACAGCCGTCTTTGCCCTGCCGCCATTAGACGCTGGAGACAAAGGAAGGAGCCAGAGCGTCTAACCTTTGATTCTTCAGAGGGCCCAGTCGCCTTGTGTCGGGGCCAGGGACACATCGGCCACAAGCACGGCCCCCAATGTGAAGGGACGGCGGGAACAATGGGATCACTCCCCGAAACGTCTCCCACAATCAGCCTGGAGAGGCTGGCCAGACTACGGTTGGGTTAGCGAGTGTTTGCCCACCACATGTTAAGTCTAATTGAGATAAAAGTGAAATTACGGAAAACAATAAAGGCGAAGCCAGTGGAGTTTCGGCCCCCCAAGGACAGTGGTCTGGTACTTTCTTGTAAGCTACCTAACTCTCTCTCTCTCTCCCTCTCCCTCTCTCTCTCCCTCTCTCTCTCTCTCTCTCTCTCTCTCTCTCTCTCTCTCTCTCTCTCTCTCTCTCTCTCTCTCTCTCTCTCTCTCTCTCTCTCTCTCTCTCTCTCTCTCTCTCACTCTCTAACTCTCTCTCATGATTCATAATATCCCCTCAACACCACTTAAGCTTGGAATGATTTTTTTTTGTAGATACTGTGTGCGTTTCCAAGGAATTCCTCTCTTCCATGTTTTGGTATGACAGGTGTAAATCAACGCCTGGGAAATGCCAGATAATTAAACAAAAGTTATTTTATTTGGGAAAGACAGAGAAGATTTCTCTGTTTTTTTTCTTTTTGCCAAAAACACATTTAGATTGCCAGCAGGCAAATTTCAATATCAGCCAAGATGAGTTTCAATCCAATTGCATATAAAAAAAAGTTCATTTTTACAAACCTTGCTAATTTACTATTTTTACAGATCTTTCACAAGTATATAAACTGGATTTTTAAAGGGCCTACCTAAAATAAATCATTGAGTTAAGATCTATGCAAAGAGGTCAATTAAAATCAACATACATGTCTGAATATTTAAACTGATGTATATTTTTTCAACAGTTTTGTGACAATTTAACGCAGTGCTCTAATTAATATCATACAGTGCATCTTGTGATATGCACAAATGTATTATCGGAAAGCCAAACACGTTGTTGTTGTTTTTTCATGAAATTGAATATAATAGGAAAGCAATAAATATGACCAGTAAATAGAATTTACTTTAAACTTTTTTTTTTTTTTACTATTTTCTCATTAAAAAAACCATACAATCTAATATACATTATGAAAAGTTGTACAGCTTTTTAATTAGGTTTAAAATATGGACTCATTTTTATTTTTTTATATGTAGATATAAATATATATATTTTGTCAAAATATATGATCATATTGTCAAGAAAAACAAAGAAATGAGACAAACAATACATCTCAACATAAACGTTATAAATTAGTGTCCAAGTGAACATTTCTGGAAGTTGGGCGGGGTTTGTGGAAGAAAGTCCTTATTTTTTTTACTTTTCTTTTTTTTTTTTGCATCGCTGTTGCACGCCCGGTCCAAGTCCAGGGGCCGGTTCGCCGCCAGTTCAGCGGCAGCCACAGCCCTCCACCACCATTTCCTGGTAGTTTTTTAGCACCACCTTGTCGTGTTCGTCCAGGTAGAGCATGGAGATGGCGCTGAGCTCCGTGGGCACACAGCACGCCTTGGGAATGTTGGTGTTCACCGAGTTCACCAGCGTCTGCACGATGGCGTGGTTGGTGGAGTTCAGGTGGTCCGCCAGGGGGAAGGGGCACTCGCCGTGGCAGTAATACGCCTGGTAGCCGGGGGGCGCCACTATCCAGTCGTTCCAGCCCACGTCGCTAAAGTCCACGTACAGCGCGTGGCGCCGGCAGTTGCGGTTGCGCTTGCGGCCTCGCTGTTTGGGGCTCCGCTTGGCCCGTCGCGTCAGCGGGTGACCCTTGCCGTCGTGGCCGAAGGTGACCAGCAAAGGGCGGAGCTGTTCCCAGTCCTCGTCCGCCCCCTGATGCAGCGAGCGGCTGACGCGCACGTGTTTGTCCTGGTGACGCGGCGTGGCGTTGAGGTGCAGCACCTCCACCGCCAGCCCGTGGTTGGGCAGGCGCTCCAGCGTCCACCGCAGGACGGCGGGGCTGACGTCGAAGCTCTCCCAGCGGGAGGCGTTGTGGTGGACCACCCTGGTGTCCAAGAGCCGGGTGATCAGCTGCCCCGAGCCGCCACCGGGGCCCCCCGCCGGCGGCGGCGGCGGCTTCAGCACCTCGTACACGTTGATCCTGTGGAGCCCCTCCTCCTGGCCGGAGGGGGCGCCGCCCGCCGCCTCGTCGATCTGGTGGCGGTAGAGCCGCAGCTCGGCCGACGACAGCAGCTCGTCCTCGGGGATGCTGCTGAGGTTGAACAGGAAGCGCAGGGGCGGGGCTTCCCGGTGGCGCGGCCGCTTCTCCGTCACTTTCTCCGTCACCTTCTCCATGTGTTCTGGAAGGGCACAAGCACATGGCGACCGTTAAGGATTTGCACTAAAATAAATCACGATTATATTATCAGGCTGTCATCATTTAGGCCCAGACATTGATTTAAAGTAATTATTGTTGAGCCCCTTGTCACAATTTAGGGGGAAGGAAGGGGGGGGGACACATGAAATTGTCGTCTCCCCCCCCCCCCCGCTTTTACCAGTAATAAATGTCTCCTCTAATTCCAAAGTAGATCCCCATCACCACATTTGCACCCCTGGTTGAGTCATAATGTTTCATAACATTCCTTCATCAGAACATAACAATGTAAGCATTGGGCCTTTAAGGGAAAAAGCGCACACCCACACGCACATATGTTTATACAGCATATATATATACTGTATATATATACACGCGTATGCGTAAGTGTTGTGCTGTGCTTCTGTCCATCTATAAGCATCTGTCCACCACAGAGCGTTTCTGCAAGCCCTCTGCTGAAACATGCATCATAGGCAGAGTGGTGATTAACGTACCACAGCTACAGTATAAACACAGTGGAGATTTCTGGCAAGATCACCATTGTTGGAGAAAGGAATGTTGTGTCTACTATTTTCCTGCTCCAACCTCCCCCCCCCCCCCCGTGTTATTTCACACCCAGGCCTTAATCTCGCCCAGGTGGTTTTCATTATTAAAACCTGCTGTGTTTTTGATTGGCTTTGCAGTTTGTTCACTTAAGACATTTATCATTTTCGTCGTGTATAATGGTTAGATTCAGACGATACACGGGAGTCGTGTTTCTCTGAACCTTGATAAAGCCAAGATGAAAAAGACGTCAAATTAAATGTGTATGAATGTATGAAAATGTTCAGATAAAGACTATCAAAGCGAATGTGTTCATCCTAAATGGTAGTGCTTACTCTTCATGAACTGCGTTATTGCAGAGTTTAGATCTATTTGGTTTTGCATAGGTTGTCCAGTCGCTACTTGAACGGGTCTGTCGTCACACAATAGCTCTTACACTGTAGATGAAAACGAGTTCTCCCTCCCGCTCACTAGGCCCTAAAGCATGTGATTAAAGACCCTTTCACTCATAGTTCCCAGTGAATCACTGGGATAACCTTTCAGGCACCGCTAGTAGTTTTCACTATTTACACATGTAGCTACGTTCAGGAACATTTCGGTCTTGCCGCTTTCGACAGATGCAATTACGATTGGATAGTCGAAGAGAAGGCCCAGCAGATGGCGGTAATGCAACACTTATGGATGCCAGCCGCGATAAAACTTGAGGAGTTCCGTTTTTTCGGAATCTCTCTAGTTTCCAGACGTTCCTAAAAAAGGAGCTTGTTTGTTAACCAAAATAAGCTGTATTGATATTGTCATTGAATCACCCGAAAAGCCTTTCTGTATTAAGATAAACACACAATTCCCCGATTCAGATACGTCCTCAGCGGAGTCTTGGGATTTGTTTGCTCGATCTACGCGAAAGCGTCTTACGTCAGAAGGTCGTTACCCTCTACGTGCCGCTCTTGGCAATAGAAAAGCCGTAAAGGTAACGGCAGTGACCCGGAAAAGTAGGTCTTGAGCAGGCAAATTGCTGGAGCAGATTTCTCGAAACATCAATCCCTGTTCCGATTAACACTTCAACCAATTGAGGAAATCTTCCGGAACTTTGCAGGAAAAAACTGCATTTGTGAAATGAGATTTACATAGGGGATCTGAGGGTAAACAGAGGAATATGCCTATATAGAGCTTAGCACAAACCAAAAAGTACACACGAGGTCAGGCCAATGTGCACGTGCACACAGAAAGACACATTATTGCATTATGAGAAACTGGGCCTCTTTATACTACATTCTTTCTTCTTGAAAGGTTTATGTTGGTGTTTTGATTTGTGTTTGCGTATAGTCAGTCTACTGGTGTATCTTGCCATCTTGTGTTGCCGTGCGTTGGTGTATGTTGTTGTGTGCGCTATAGTTTGTGTTGGAGTATGTTAGTGTGTGTTGAAGTGTGTTAGCTCAAATAGCTAGACAGGGCCTATTAAGGCTGACTCATGCTGGTCGGTCCAGCCTCCCTCCTCCTGTTGAGGGTGGATGCGCTGTGCCGTCTTCTCACTACCCTGCCCTGATCATTTCCTGCTGGGCCTCCACATCGCCCAGCCAGCTGTCACTGCTACGTTGCAAGCCAGCACCTTTGAATGTTTACCATTCAAAGCACTGCACCGCACTGCCAACTGTTAATCCAACCTGGACAGGAAGATTGGGGCCTAATCGAAGCCCTCGCCCCTCTCGTTTAAAGGGTTTCGAGTGGCCCATCAAGACAAAGAAACTTTTATTTTATTTTCTTCTTCGCCCACTGCTGCGTTCGGAGCACCCACATTGTTAGCCAATGGGAGATTTTATTTGGAAGTGTAGCATTTAAGATAATTGCATGTGGTAGACCACCATTCTAAAAGAGCCCGCCGTATAAACTGGGAGGCATGGGAGGGTAGGCGCTAAAAAGCTTACCTCGGGCTAACGCAACGTCTTATTTAAGGTCCTGTGCTGCTAGATGGGGCAGACGTGTTGACTTCGACTGAGCAATATGAAGAAACCGCTTTCCTCTTCGGCACTGAACCTTACACTCTTTTGCCAAATGAGAAGATTCTCCTTTTTTCCCAGCAAATACACAAATATGAGGTGGCCTATTTTTGCCTTGCCTCCTCTGCACGTACCTTCATGGTGGAAGCCCCTCACAGTGTTGGCCCGGCTGGCCGACCTCTCGGGGTACTCGAAGGCAATGTCCGGCGCACCTGCGTCCTCGGCCTCGCCCGACTGCAGCCGGTAGAGGTCCAGCAGGTAGCGGGGGATAGTGGCCGAGCGGCTGGGCCGGGGCCTCCTCTGGAGGCCGAACATGTGCAGCAGAGTGGCCTCAAAGTCCCGCAGCAGTTCATGGCTCTGGGCGGCCGAACGACCCTGCAGGTCCGGCACTTTCTTCTTCCCTTCTTCAGGTATCAGACTAGCATGGTTGCTCTCT
Source organism: Gadus chalcogrammus (assembly GCF_026213295.1). Taxonomy (NCBI): domain Eukaryota; kingdom Metazoa; phylum Chordata; class Actinopteri; order Gadiformes; family Gadidae; genus Gadus; species Gadus chalcogrammus. The sequence goes on from NC_079416.1 coordinate 16,500,302, forward strand.
CCCAGCAGGACTTGGCATATTAAAATGACCATCAGCATTCGATTACCAGGAATCATGATGTCTCTGAGAAGAACAATAAAAAGATACAAAACTAGAATAAAAAAAATGTGGTACAGCATGAATAGGGTTAAGAATCACCCAGTTTAAGGGAGTGCACTAATTAGCTGTTATATAGTCCGGTATGTCTTGTTTACAGTAGTTGACCCCTCCCCACCGCCCCCCCCTAACCCCCGTTGATCAGATAGGACCGTTCGCTTCTTATCTTTGCACATCCTCAATGGCATCTGCCGGTTTAAAGAAACTGCATTTTGAATGGAATCCGACCCCCCCGACCTCCTCCTCCACCAGCCTCCTCGCCCTCCTCCCGCACTGTGATTACACTAATAGGACAAGCAGCCCTCCCCAGGTTATAGGCAAATTCTTAACCAAACGAAGAGCTGGAGAGTCCTCTGAGCCAACAAGCCAACAGGCCAACAGGCCAACCACACAAAGTTGACAATGCAGAGGACGCATCCGATACTCAAACGGACGGGTCACATGCTGCAAATTGAAGTGGCTTGGAGTCACTTACTTACCGACAGAAAGTAAAGCATGGGGAAACAGTCCATGTTTGTGGGGAGAAGGAAAGGGCCTCGATCTTCCAGGAAATTCTACGTGGAGTTGGGAGCCAGCAGGAGACCGTTTGAATGACCCTGTTCCTGAGAAAAAACATGAAGGAGAGGTTTTAGACTTAAGACACAGAAGAGGCAGTAGATACACATACTGTTATTGTATGTTATGCTGTTTTTCCCAGAGAAAGGGCAAATTAAAGTTCAGTATCACTCTTTTTACAAAAGGGTAAGAGTGAGAGAGAGTGAGAGAACGAGAATGGCAAATGTCTTCATAAGGCTTCGTATTTTTGCTCCAGGAGGTAAATACGCAATTTATATTTACAATCAAAATCAGAGGTATGTATCCCAAACACCTGAGATTGACCCGGGGCACTTTCAAAACAAAACAGGAAGTTACAGATATATACAGTTTATTTAAGGAGCCAATGCTATGTTACACAACTATTAAACTACTGCTGGTTTCAGTTTATGGCTTTCTCCGTGGAGCAAGTCAGTATCAGTTGGGCTATACGTTCGTTCAGAAACAGCTTATGGAATAATAGATTCACTTGTTTTTACGTCCAGATAAAACATATCCTGTGACTATTATATTACTTGCTGCCACACACTTATAGGCATATATCGATGAGGGTTACTACCGAAAGAATTCAACTCAAATGTCTCGAAAAAAAGGATTTATAAAGGAAAAGTGAATAAGCAGTGCAAAGAGGTATATAAGTCAGATGTGTTATTTATGCTTTACTATCAGCCTTGACAAAACAGATGGTTAGAGTTAAGACATGAAAAGGCCAGAATCTAAACTGAAGTTAAAACAAAATTGTTGGTTTAAAAGCTATCCCTAGAATGGACCACTGTTGGGTTCAGATATGGATTCTTATACAGGTCCTCCTCCTAACAAGCCAGTCTCACCGCCCATGTCACCGTACACACACAGTGTGTATCATGCTGAGAATCGGTTGAACGAAAACCAAAAACACCGGGACAAAAAACGGTAGTTGACACCCTAGCTTTCACAAGCAACAACAAACAACTTAGGTCTGGGTGATCTCAAACGGCACAATCCACATCCTTGACGCTGAGTAATAAAGTTAAATACATTTTAATGGCCCTGGGAAAGCCAGCTCACTAGAAATCCAGTTGGTTTCCAAGCAGTGATCCAGAGCGACGTGAGCGTTTCCGTCATCGCTTTGGACCCTGCGCGTTTGGAGGTGGACCAAGCATTACAGCAGCTAAGATGCACATCAACAAGAATGCTTCAAGTGTAATACAGTTTCATGGCCCCGGGGTTAATGTTTGGGTGTGTACGTGTGTGTTTCTGTGTGTGTGTGTGTGTGTGTGTGCGTGCGTGTGTGTGTGTGTGTGCGTGTGTGCGTGTGCGTGTGTGTGTGTGTGTGTGTGTGTGTGTGCGTGTGCGTGTGCGTGTGTGTGTGTGTGTGTGTGTGTGTGTGTGTGTGTGTTGTCTTTTTTGTGTTCGTATCTGTGTGATCATCTGTGTTCCAGCATTGGCTCTATGTGTACATGCAATCAAGGATTCTTATTCTCTTCTCTTTTTTATTTTGCTTACACCATTAGAGTTTGACCTCTGGACGACCTCTGACTTTCAATTTCAAAAGTGTGTGTTTTGATGAGCGTGATGCAAGCATACACAGACTCACTCATCATGGGGGGACTTCCTGAACCGAAGGCTTAACCTGTGTGGGTTCTTGAAACTGGGTGCATTCAAGTGAGTGTACGAGTGTCTTCCCCTTTCTCCCTTGCACGTGAAAAGAGCGGTTGCATTGGGGACGGTTCAGAACATGATCGCCTCCATTACCCATGGGGTGGTGGCGGTGAATGGAGGCTGCAGGCTTGTGTATGTGCATGCGTGGGTATTTGTGTAGCAGTGGACGTAGGTACGGGTGTGTGTGTGTGTGTGTGTGTGTGTGTGTGTGTGTGTGTGTGTGTGTGTGTGTGTGTGTGTGTGTGTGTGTGTGTGTGTGTGTGTGTGTGTGTGTGTGTGTGTGTGTGTGGATCTAAGACAACAAACGATCATTGTACAGAGAGAGCCTCTGTCTTTATTATAAAGATTCATAACTCAAAAAGACTGTGGCCGTACAGAAATCCTATTCTACCTGTAACCATGACTGACATGCATGCCTCAGGAACAGGACTCTTGTGTGACTATAACGACTGACTAAGTCCTGGTATTCATTTGAGGGCAATTAACTAAGATCGGCTTCAATTGGTGGAACTTAAATGGGTATTTAAAAAAAAACATATATTTCATACTTTATACACATATTTCTTTGTTACGCTCCAGACTTTTGTACTAGATTAGAATACATATATTGCAATGCATGCAGAGCTGTGTGCAGGTTCATCAATTAAGAATCTCTATACTTAATTGTATTGGTCGAATTAAGAATCTCTATTCTTAATTGCACACGATTAACTGTCGGCCCATGTTACCAGAAGATCTACATATTTGACCAACAGAAGCGTTTGACATTTCACAAACTGCAAACTTTCTCCATTTACAGTTGTTGATTTGGGTTTATTTCGTGACTTTAAGCAACTGAAATGTACCGACGACAAACTCAAAAAGGTAAAAATATATATATTACAATGATATGAATAACAATTTTGCAAATATTTGTAGCCTAACGGTCGGTATATTTCCATGAAACGTAAGATAAATTCTGAGCGTGTTTACATTGCTGGGTAATTGATTGTCTCTTGTTTTTTCTTTTTTTTAAAGCGCCTCTGGATATGTAAGATGTGAAAGATAGAGCCTATCATTAAAGGTTGAGCCTATGTTTAAAGATATATGTTGAGTAGCCTATAGGCTTCAACTAAACCATTCAGCGGTCGGAGCACTCGCGGTCCATCAGATCACTCGATCTCAGCATGGCCTAATCTATCGAGGTTTGTTATCCCCTTTTGCTATGAAAGCTATGCGTCCTTATTTCACCACGACACGAGGATTGAGCTAACGTTTACAAAAACAGACCGGTTCTATGTAGGCCTTAAACACCTACACGGGACTACGGGTTAAGTGAAACATGTGTAAGAGCTGCAGACACCAGGCCTTGTCATGTATCTACAACAGTCTCTCTGAAACAGATCGTTGTCCAGAGAGAGAGAGAGAGGGAACAAAATATACGTTGTGTTAGAACAATTTATAGCACAGAACGGATTAATTTCCCTGGTTACACATAAAGGGTCCGTGGAAACGTTTCGCCCTCCACCCCCCTCTCCTCCCTGCCAATACGCGCACAGGCCTCCGTCTAATCGATACAAGACCTCGGTCTCTAAATAGAGGAATATTCTAAGTGTAAATGAACACGTTTTGGCAAGTAGATGATATAGCTAGGCCTACATAAGCGAAATAAGGCAGAAGTAATTGTTTTGTTATCAACCCTTATTAGTCTATGTATATAATACGTAAGTAGGCTATAGACAATTGAACGGGTTATGCCAAAGCAATATACAACAGAGAAAAAAAGAACAGGGCCTAAGTGATTTAAGTTGTTTAAACTAAAACTATAGGCTCAAAATTTGGGCTCCCTACATCGGATAGGCCCGCATGAGTAAGCTGTAGGCATATCCAATGTTTATTTATGGAAGACAACATGCAATTACTGAAAAGTTTTTTTTTTATTTCCAGTATAAACCTTCCTAAGAAATACCACATCATGTCCCCCCTTGCACAACACGCGTACCGCGGGGAACACTTTAAGTAGATACAGGTGTCCCGGGTTGCGAAAATAGCCCCTCTTTTCAAACTTCCAAAAAGTGACCAAAACTGTGCAAACAAATACGCGAACTCTGTAATAGCTCAGAGAGAGAGAAAACCCAGCGATTTGGCTGTAATGTTCTGGTTTAAAAAATGACCTCATTACGTTGTTCTGTCACTGCTGAACATTCCCTGGCAGGAACAACACTTCTAGAGTCTATAACCTATTATGCTCACCGAGCCGACATAGCGTTTGGAGTTCACTTCTGAGCATATGTCATAAAGCATGAATATGTGTAGATGAGTAGCTTTTTCACTTCATATCTTATAATAAGTTCTGTAAACCAGGCGACAGACGCAACGCTTTAGGAGATCAAGCTGAAGGCGGCCGGTCTTTGACCGACGCGAAATCCGCAATCATTAAACACCAGAGATAACTGACACAACTGAAACAGGTAATCTATAACAGCAGGGCCTACAGATTCAAGGTTCAAATGCTTTTCAATACACGATCGCCACTTACCATCAGTAGAGGTACAGGTATCCTCGGTGTGGGGGGGAAACAAAATGAATAAGACAAAAAGATGGTGCGAGATCCGTCCGCGCAATGGCAGTCCAGGTGCAGCGAGCCCTACAGAGACTGACAACAAATCATGTTGCTCTTTAATCCCTTCACGACTCTTCTTTAAAAAAGACCAAGAGGCGAGACCGTGACCCAGAGACGCTAGGGGCGGTGTGTGTGTGTGTGCGGACGCTTCACGGTGGCGGCGGGCTTTGCTATCTCCACCGGTTCTGCGAAGGAGCGAAACAGCGCGCGGACAAGGCGGACTCTCCAAACTGATCGAGCATCTATAACTTCTTGCAGTTTTTATGTGGCCGCCCCAATTTACCCTCCCTCCCCGTCTTCCCCTCCGGCCCACACCTCCCCCTACCCACCTCTCTACCCCTTCAAACGTCTCCAACACCTTGGATAACCCCCACGCTTCTGATGCGTTTGGATTTGCCCCTATTTTACGCATGCGTCTCCAGATTAAAAAATATCCCTTGAAATTGCCTGCAGTGAAATTCTTAATTCGGTTGGGCGTTTTTTTGTGAAATATATAGTGTTGTCTAGTTGGGCGCGCATAGGTCCTCCAGGTCGTGTTTATTTCGTCACGCACTGTCACACGAGTGTTGCACCACTATTCCGCTGTTAATTGTGTTACTATGGAGACGGGGCTCTGGTGGGTTGTTTGAGAGGGCTACAAGTGTGTCTCTGGAATTACACCCACACTTAAAGTGTGCCACCTGGAAGCCATATGGGAAAACTGCAGGTACCCGTAGTACATGTGACAAAATAAACCGAATAGAAAGTAATTGTATTTATCTATAGTCTGATTGATTATTTGTTTTAGTGCTTAAACCTAGACTTAAAAAAAAGAAGATTAATCTACAATCTTTGACTGAAGTTTAAATCATAATTCATCTTCATACATGGATGCTTTTAACCAAGGGTAAAATTAATCAATGAACATAAAATAGCAAAATAGCATGGAAGCTTTGTTGACTGACCAATGCTGAACATATTTTTATGTATTGGAAATGTGTACACAGAAGTGTCCTCTGGGGTGACCTTATGGACCTCACGGCAGTTCAAACAGGAAGTGCCATGCGGTGATCCAGGAATCCTAGTGATGCCGGTAGTACTCCTCCTCGCTCCCATTTATTTACTCATATGGGCCTTGTTCCTAAACCCATCCCTCCTCCTCCTCCTCCTCCTCCTCCTCCTCCTCCTCCTCCTCCTCCTCCTCCTCCTCCTCCTCCTCCTCCTAACGGAGCCTGTCTCAGTCACAGAGGTCCATGAGGAGTGGTCACTATTGTTTCACCTTCATTACCTCTCCCCCCTCCCCCCCCTGCCCCCTCTCTCCCGTATGACAATACTGTCGCCTTAAACCTTGTCTGTGTGAAAGCATCTTGAATTACTACTAGGCTATTACTACTGCTCTCATGACATGGACCATTTTGCATCTGACGAGTCTGAAAGGTTAAGCAGATGAGCAGGTATTCGTTAGGCCGCTGTGACTATAAGTATTTATTTGCCAGCTTATTTGTGCATCAAACCTCATCATCAAAATAGCATTTTTTTAGAAGCATTAATTTGACTGTGAATACATGTAAAAATAAGTGATTAAAATAAATCGAAAAAGGCTGTTTTTTGGGAATGCAAGCAGTTTAAACGTACAAAATTCATAGGAGATAGGGGATAGGCACCTCCCTTAAAATGCCAAATAGGTCTAATATCATGAATTGGTCCTATATCATTGTAACAACTCCAGATAAAAACACATTAACTACGATGTTATGATGCAATGTTTATGGTGTAGAAAGCCTATTGAGCACCATGCATTCTCACAGTTTCCTCTTGACAGAGCTCTAACCCATGGAGGTGCCCTCCTAACCACTTTATTATTATTCCAACCATAATAGTTGACAGAATAATAGTTCACAGAGAAGAGAAGAAGGGCTTAATTTAAGTGCTATTATGGGATGGTAGGGTTTGTTTTATGACATGTTGTGGACAGAAAAAGGCAAAACACCATGCCCGATTGAACCAGATACGCTGGACATGATTGCCAGGTAGCAAAACGTCTCTTTTAAGCACATTGGGGCTGGGAATCTGTTATTATCATCATGTATTTGTCATGTGACACATTAACTCACTATGTATGAAACCCATGTAAATAAGCAATAATTTGATTCTTAATTTTTTTTGTTTTTGTTTTGTTTACATGCTTGTTGAATATTAGTTTTCACAGCATGCACATACAGAGCATCTTTTTTTTTCATATTGTTATTTTATACATCCACATGTTCCTCAGAATAAGTTATATTCTTTATATTTAGTTTATATAGTTATATTTATTTCGGTCATATATTGTGCTGTATTTAGTCCAAAACAAATAATTCACGTTCTTACCTTACCACACAATTGAAATATCTTCCACCAGCCGAATGTGTAAATAATGAACAACAATGAAAATATATGTTATAGGAGAGGACTTGTATTTAATAAGCTCATCTCACTTTAATCCTCTGAACAACTTATAGACGTTTAAGATCCAGGAAACATCTATGCTAGTTTGTCTCATGCAATCTGCTCTCACAGTGAACACTCTGACACAACAGCAATGTTATTGAGTGGCAAATGGACCTAGCAGACGCTGAGACGTGCTACGGGCCAAAGGTAAATCGCTCAGTTCCTGCTGTCACTGATGTGTGGCTATTAAAATATTTGTACACTGCCAATGTTTCCTGAAGGAAACCACAGAAGCCTAAAGCAGCAGCAGCTCACTGAAGCCCCGGATAAGAGCATCAATGAATCGGCTTAAATTTAGCTGCATGTATACCTCCGCTTTTAGCATCGGTGGTCACAGTTATTATCTCAAACATAAGTGCAGCCTAGTTTGATGTTGGAGGTGTTTATGGCATCAATCACCGTTCTTTTGATGGAGCTTTAAGGGACGATTATCCAGGGTTGGTTACTTTGGTGGATTTGGTTGCTTTTCCCCCCTATTACCGCAAGGGGGTTCCTCCAAGCACCTCTCGTTTGGAAGAAGTGCCAGGGGCACCTGTTGGATGGGGATGTCGACCCACTCCTCGGGTTGTGCTAACCAGGCTTCAGAACAGGGCTATTTTTAGCCCCTTACCGTAGCAGGGGGAAAACGTTGGTCGAATGACAGACTGAGGGACTGATTGAGTCATGAAATGAGTATGCTTATTTGACTACTTTGACGTGTGGGTAGGCAAGCACATAAATAAAACCGATATAGAACCGAATTCTACAGTAGGAACAAACACGATGGCTCTGTGTACTATTTATTTCTGTTTTTGGAACATACACTCTCAAGTTGTCCAAAGCCCGATGAGCCTTTAAGTTTACACATTCACCTCGGTTATCTCGTGCCGAGGCCATTTTTGTTCACCGTCCGCTTACCAAAGCTATTTGTGTGCTAATGTGCTATGTGTGTGCTCAGAGACTGGGGGGGACTTGGGTCACCACACCCCAACTTGGAGCCGCTCACCTGTGAAGGATAATCGTTCATCAGCAGGAACTCAAAGGCGACCTGCTGATCAAGCCCTTGCCCCCTCCCCCGCGCCGGTGTCATAACAAACCTTTATTCGCTGGTTCCGCCTGTCTTCCTCTCCTCCTTCCCAAAGAGTTCACTAGTGCAGGCACGCGCCACGCGGCCATTGATCAAAAACTCTCACTGGCCTCTGTCTCCGGAACATTCTTCAGCACAGACGCCTCCCGTGCCGCCGCGGTGCTACGCCAAAGCACGTTGTACAACAGTAATCCCTTAACACGCCCCTATGAGCTGCTACTCAGTAAGTAGTGCAAGAGCTGAGTGAGGGTTTAAGGGGAACTAGCGAGGAACAGTTCGAGTAGTAGAGGGAGGGGGGGGGGGGATGTTTAAGGGGGGGGGGGTTCTGGACAAACTATTTTAATCCCCATAATGGAAATGGCATGTAAACCCATGAACGTAGAGGTAAACAGACGGGAAACGGAGACGGATGGGATGGATTGTGAATCGATTTTGAGAGGTCGTCAAACGTCCCAGGCCGGCCCCATCTTCCTGAACAGATGCCCCTTGTTGAGATGTAATATCTGCTGGCTGGGGCCTGTTTGAAAACCATCAGGCCGCATAACACTCAGCCATGACTGATCATCACCGACACTCCACGGAGCTCGGCCCTGGCCGTGTGAGCGGGATGGGACTCACCGGCCTTGGCACGTGCCAAGTGATTGACGGCAGTGTAGTGTCCTTCTGTCTTCTCCTGTCACTTCATGCGAACCTGCCCCTCGCAGATGTTATCAAGCGCAGGGCTACTCAAGTGAGTGGCGGAGTCTGAGAGCTCCTTTATTTAGTCCTCTGGCCCCACTCCTCGATCTGGGGAGGGCCGATGGACTCTGGATCCAACAGTGTCCAGGCCTTGGCCTGAGTGTGGCGGCACCTCAGGGCCGAGGGCCTGGTGCTCTGGCTCTCCTGAGGGAGGGCTCCCATCCCGAGAGGTTCTCAGTGGATTAAAATGCTTTCCATTTCATCAATGCCCCGCATAGGGCACTTCAGACACCCAACCCCGCCCCCCCCCTCCCTTAATGTGTGAAATGAAATGACTTTGCCCATGGCAGCTAAGGTCGCTGAGGACGGCCAATGGGCCAGCAGGGATGTTCTGGTGATAGATAAGACACCACACTAGGGGGTTGTCTTCTCCAGTGTGGGGGAAATAGTGGGCTACTTTCTGTGTCTTGAGACCCTGTGTACAATCTCAGGAGCTAATGAAATGAAACGTAATGAAATAATGCAAATTAGAAAACAGAATTAGCGGAACAGAACGTACAGAAGTAAACCGCAAAGTAATCACTAACCTGATCCCATCCAGTGCATTTAGATATGACATGAGCTCCGCCTCCAAGAATAATACCTGCTAGTTATTTGGTGACCACTCACAGTCCTTTTTTCTTTTTCACTCAGCCAATTAAAATCACTTTAAGATACAGCCATTTCAGCTGGACTCGGTTTGCACAAGCCACCGTCTATAAGTATCCACTCCACTCACAAAAGTTCTCCTAATCCAATTGCCGGTGGTTGGCAGTCTCCCAAACGTAAACACACTTCACCCAACTCTTTGACCCCTAATAGAAACAAAATGTGAGAGAGACCTCAGCTGAAGCAGTTCACTAGCTGGACACGACTCCAAAAGGTATGTCAGTGATATACATCTCAGTGAGTGTCATGAACAGTTTATACACCGACCGTGCTAAAGCGTGTCACTGGATAAATGGAGGAAACGTTACACGGTTACAGGGTTTTCCCTGTAACGTTTCACAAAAGAAGAGAAGGTATCCCTGGTATCCCAAAGAGGGGGTTTGGGGGTCCACGATGGTAGGGTCAATGGACCCTCATGCCCTCATTTTACTGGTCTGTTGACTTCATAGGATTTCATAGCATAGTGGAGCGATCAAGACACTGTTAAGAGGAGGAGCAAGAGCTCACCGTTTATCTTGGAACCGTGACATTTAATGCAGCATGTAAATCACTCTAGAGACCTGTTACTCCTTCAAGAATGTAATTACATACTTTCAAATAAAACTTGAAAGGGTCCAACTAGTTTTAAAACACAGAGTGTGCTCCCAAGACAGCGAGGAGGAATTTCAAGCAGTTGGAATATGCTAACATCTCTGTGTGGGCGAACCCATGGGCAACAGAGATGGTACGCGTGGATCAGACAGGAGAGCAGACAGGAGAAGAGTGATGAGGAGAAAATAGGAGAAGGGAGAGAAGTAAGAGAAAAGCCACCAGGCAAAGGAAAAGGAGAAGGCAGGAGTGATACAATAAAGAGAATAGAAGAAGAAATAGAGGACAGCAGGAAAACTAACAGCTGAAAGCCCCACAGAATTGATTAATCTGCCAAGTTATGATTGTTGGATTAAATTTCCGATTTAGTTTGTCAAAATACACGATGAAGGGTAAAAAATCAACATGTTAGAACATCCTTTAAAATCGATGCTAAGGTCATAAATAATGTTTAATGGCTCTTACCACTTCTTTTGAGCAATTGCTGCAATTGTGGTGCATCTGGCTGATTGATTGATGATGTGCTTGACCAACATGTCAAAACAGCAATAAAGGCAACAAGAATTGAATTATGAGGAGAGCGTGACTTGTTTGTCAGAGTCGCTATCTCCAGCTGATCTCCAGCTGCGATATTTGTTGTAATGTCAACACACTGCACAACAGCTGGATTTTTTTTCAGACTGTGACAGACATAGCCCATTTTTCAATGTTTTTGGTTTGCTTCATAATCACGCACCACTTGAGGTTTGAAGAAAGGTTCTTAGTCTTAGTCATGTTTTTGTTGTATCTTTTTAATCTTCAGACATTGGGTTTCAATTGTATTTAATAAAGCAATCGTCCAATCCGTATTGATAGCCATTCATATCCCAAAGAGCAGAACCCAAGTGGTAGATTAAGCGGCTTGCAAAATAAAATACAAATGGTGGAGAAGGAGGTGGTCTTGATGGAGGAAGAGGTGGTGGTGGAAGAGAAGTAGGTGGTGATGGCGGGGAAGTAGGAGGAAGAGGAGCTGTATGTGGAGTATCCAGTGGAGGGGGTGGACGAAAAAGAGGAGTTGGCCGTTTTGGTGGTTCAGGAGGTGGTGGACGGAGAGGAGGTGGTAGTGGTGGCAGAGGAAGAGAAGGTGGTGGTAGGGGTGGAAGAGGAGGAAGAGAGGGTGGTGGAGGAAGCGGAGATGTTGGAGAAGGTGGAGGCGGTGGTGGTCCAATGGTGATCTCATCCAGCTGGTCTGCAGCATTACCCATGGATTAGACTCTGCTGTGGTCCCAACCACACCGGAGGTACCACTCTGTTTCCGCCGTGTGACATGGAGAATGTGTGAGTGAAAAATAAAATGTACAGTTTTTCCTTTTTTTGTACTTGTTGGCTCATTTCCCCCCGAAGTGATTACTATGCATCGATTCTTGTGTTTGGTGTATGACAATAAAAATTATAAATCGCTGAAACCTTGTCTAAAATAAATTGGTTGGTGTGTTTGCGTCACAACCGAGGCAGTTCTAAGATAATAACCAATAAGCGTTCAGCTAGGCGCTGAGGGACCTTCAGAGACAGCATTAGTTTCTCTCTCGCTTGTCCTGCATCGTCCATTCATTTCCCTTTACAACCCCCCCGTCTGACTTAGATATACATGGCGTATACGTCGCCTTAAGGAAACAGGAAATGCTCTGAAAGTTGTTTCGTGTCATTCAACAACAGTTTCAAAGCCTCAAACCCCCCATCATCCTTAAATCTTAAAGAAATCCTTGATAAGGAATATGGGAAACACAAAACTGATCCATCCTTCCAGGGACATTATAGGAGTGCCACAGGTGGCGAATGGCTGTACATGCACATCTGTACTTCTATTTACTTTTACTTCTATTTACTTGTACACACAGTTATATATATATATATATATATATATATATATATATATATATATATATATACAAAATATTGGTGTGAATATGAGGTGTTTCACCACCATAGTGGTATACAGCCCTCAATGCAAAAAACAAAGCTCATGACCCAAGTCACTAAATCAGAACTGTATAACATACACTGATGATCATGGTGATTTTGTGTGGATGTGTGGATGGGCATTTACCCCGTTTTATATGTGTGTGTGTGTGTGTGTGTGTGTGTGTGTGTGTGTGTGTGTGTGTGTGTGTGTGTGTGTGTGTGTGTGTGTGTGTGTGTGTGTGTGTGTGTGTGTGTGTGTTTCTGTGTGGGGTGGGGATACTACTCCTGGAGAATTCCAATGTGTAGGATATCCTGTGATCTTTTTCTGGATGGCTGAATGAAGAGTTAAGTCTTAGCTGTGCTTGTAATTGTAGGTCATTTCGCTCCAAAAGTGCAATTGCAGATTTGATGAACGAGGTCCCTTGGCAGCGCGGTGTTTACTCTCCCAGGGCCTGATTGGAGGGCTGGAGAACTCAGGGGCGGGATTCAGTCTGCCCCACAGACACTTACCCCCATCCTGCTGACACACAGAAGGTTACACACACACACACACACACACACACACACACACACACACACACACACACACACACACACACACACACACACACACACACACACACACACACACACACACACACACACACACACACACACACACAGATTCACACTCTCAATGCAAGAAAGACTCAAGGATGCCCAGACACACACACACACACAAACCCACACTCTATTACAACCCATGCTGCGATGGACACACGCTCTCTTTTAGAGACAAAGGCAAGGGTGCACACTAGGGCGCATATTACCACACACACATACGCACACACATACATATGCACTGACGAAAATCACACACCCACACACACACGTGGCCATTCCGATACAAACAGAGAGACACACACATACACATCACACACACAGGTGCAAGCATATGTGCCCACACAGATGGACAGACAGACACAGACACAAAAACACACACTTGGGTGCACACGCACAGACAAAAACATACACATGCACACACATGCAAAGCCACGCACACATGCTGCGCACAAACACACACGCTCACACGCAAACAATCACACACACATACACACACTCACACAAACACACACAAACACTAACTTAAAAACACATCCAAACGCATAGTCTGGAGGAAGCACCCTCACCACCCAGGCTTCAGCCTGGGGGATAACAGCATGTCCCACTCTACACGAATCCCACCATTAAGGAAACAGATTGGACTGGATCTGACTGGATCTGACTGTAGTTTAAACAGCAAACACAGGGGCAATCTGTTTCACATACGTCCTCAAGGTGAATCATTTTTCCGGGGGTAAATATGCGTGCGTCTTCGTTACGGACTCTCGAAACGAGGCCTGATTAAAGCCGGGACTCCTATGTTGGATGGGACAGATCCTTAATCAGATAGTGACGTGGCCGGATGTAGCCTGAGTTGTTGAATGCTGGGAAGCCTTTAAAAGCCCACTTAGTCACATTACCTGTAATCCCATAATAAATCGAGGCCCTTGCTCGAAGCAAGCCTGGAGAGCACCAACGCACACACACAGTCACACAGTCACACATGCCACGTAATGTCAGTGCAATGCCGTACCGGTATGCATTTGCATTGTGGATCGTAAACCCATCTCAAACCAGTTAAGTTATGTTTTACTGTAAGAACTTTCACATAGTGCTGCACCCAGGGTACAACCAGATTACCGTCGTTACAGTCGTAATAATCGTGGTAAGCGTAATTATAATGATAGCCTTTTGAATTGTAAACGCATACACACATGAACACACGCACACAAACACTTACACACTCACACACATTCACAAAAATTCACACACACACACACACACACACACACACACACACACACACACACACACACACACACACACACACACACACACACACACACACACACACACACACACACACACACACACACACACACACACACACACATATGCACACAAACAGAAACATCCATTGGTGGGTGGATAGCAGTAATTCAAGTCATCTTTTTTTTTGCATTGACACATGTGATGCTCATATCCTGTTCTTAATAGCTAAATAAGATGTTTCCCCAGAAATCCACACAGTAATGTACTGTTCGCCATCATCATCTCTCTTCGGTAACTCTCTACCGAAACTCATAGATAAGGTGAAATATGTTTATTTTTAATTGGGTCTTGACTCACGATTAGTATTTGAGTCACGATTGCTGCTACTTGATGACGTTTAGTGTGCTCCGGGAAGGCGAGAAAGGCCTCTGGGAATAGATCATGTGGACTCGAAACGCATCACCTGAAAACGTCATTTTAATCAGCGACACACACACACACACACACACACACACACACACACACACACACACACACACACACACACACACACACACACACACACACACACACACACACACACACACACACACACACACACACACACACACACACTCACTCCTCACTCCATCCTTTGTTCCGGTAATCAGCACCTCCATTACCTAGGCCGCCTCCCCGAAGTCTGGAAAAACAACAACGAGACACATCCAAAAAGAATAGGAGAAGGGCGGGGTAGGGGGGGACGGGGGGGACGGGAGACGGGAGTGGCAATGGGGGGCTGAGCACGCACCCTGTGTATGTCACCATAGCAACAGCTCAAACACAGCAGTGGTTGGTGTTGGTTAACTGCCAAAACATTTTTTCTGCGTAGCTGCAACGCTTCGCACCCTCCACCACCATCGCCTCCCTCCTTTTCAGTACCCCCCCCCCCCCCCCCCCCCCCCCTCGACCACAGGGAGCCAGGGCCGCTGGAAGAGAGAACTCCAAGAGGTAAAAAAGCAGACAGAAGATACGACGGGAGCAGCTAAAACAGGAGAGCAGAAAGAGATCAGCCCCCCAGATCTGCTTCTCTGGGGTTTCCTTTCTTCCTCACACACGCTTTGTGATGCAGAAGGCGTTTGTCTTCCCCGATGATTCTTCTCGCGCTGCAAACAATCACTTGTCATATTCACGTTAAAAATATTGATCTTCTCTCCATAGCTGTAAGCATAACAATAAGCATCAGATGGTCGCTAACAGGCCATCCCCCTGGGGCATTTTGCCCTGTTGCCTCTACCTTCAGAATATATTTTCATCATCATGCTACGTCATTGTGGTTTTTGCCTATGAATTACTTACTTCTCTCGATGTCATCAATTAATTATTCCCCCATTTTTATCTAGTTTTCTATTTTATCGCCATACTTATACAACCTTAATAAGCGCTGTTTGAAGATGGTGCACGGATAGATATTGTTGACAAGAGAACAACAAACATTTACAGGAGCCCTTCGCTCGGAAAAGCCATGCGGGTCGGACTTCAAGCGGGGGAACGATTTCGGCGCAGCACTTGGTTCCTGCTGGTTTATTTTGGGCTTGATTGTGTGTAACCTGACAGCGTTTCAGAGGCTTGAAGAACACTTCCAACCGCTTGGCCTCGGCCATTGTTATTATTGCCTGCATCTGCTGAAAACCAAATAATGGCGGGTGGTCACCTTTCATCATGGAATGACGGGAATGGATTCTGTAAGGTGAAACCGCCGGGCGCCTGGTGCGGCCGTGACATCATGGCTTTTAAATTTCGCTTTCTGTCCGCTCGCTACCGGTGACGGGAACCATCTGGCGGGGCCCGGGGAGGAGGTCCCGCCGAACGACGGGTCGGGGGGGAGAGGGAACACGAACGACACCAAAAGAAAGGAAGACAAGAAGAACGACAGGACATGCAAGAAATTGAATGAATTAAGGAAAGACGATGCATGAATGAAAGATTATCCAGGGGTTACATTGCACAGTGTTAAGTGAATGTTGGTATGCTTGTGCTCTGAACGGTTTGCATGTGTGTGTCTATGTGTGTGTGTGATTGTGTGTATGTTTTGTGTGTGGCCCTTATAGCTTGGTGGTCTTTGTACAGCCCATTATTATTATACGCCAGTATCTTGTTTTGCTTTCAGCATAGTTTTCCAAGATGGACGTTCTGTCGCAGAGTCGTTTAGCTCACTTATCATACAAGGGACTTGCAGAGAGATGATGTGCAGGATGGCCAGGAATGTTGCGTTCACACACACACACGCACACACACACACACACACACACACGCACACACGCACACGCACACACACACACACGCGCACACGCACACACGCGCACACACACACACACACACACACACACACACACACACACACACACACACACACACACACACACACACACACACACACACACACACACACACACACACACACACACACACACACACACACACACACACACACACATACAACACTTGCAGATGAAGCTATTGAATGTTGATCCATCTTAAAACATCCTCACACTCTTCCACTCTATTTTAGCTTAACCTGGCCTGAACTATATATGCATGGCTGATTCAAGCACAGGGTGAGATAGGAACACACACATGCTCACACACACACACACACACACACACACACACACACACACACACACACACACACACACACACACACACACACACACACACACACACACACATACACACACACACACACACACACACACACACACACACACACACACACACACACACACACACACTAACACACACACACACACAATCACAAACACATGCAGTCACACACAATCACATACCCATGCAGACACACACACAATCAAAAACCCACGCAGACACACACATGCACACAAACACACAAAT
>NC_079416.1:16520269-16525269 GCF_026213295.1 Gadus chalcogrammus
GGGTAGCTAGCCGTAGCCTTCCGAATACAGAAGAATGCTATGAGAAGAGTATAATTTCCACAATCCGAAAACCTCAAAACCGTGCTCCTCAGACGTCCATCCCTGTGGATCGGGCTGATGCTCAGGCCGATGTGCATCCACATGCATGTGGTGAAGGCCAGAAGGCGTCTGATAAGGTCTACAGTACAGACAGGACACTGAGCAGCTCCTTGGGGTCCGTCCTCAGATCCATCAGGGTCAGCGGTGCACGCACACCTGTGGAACACATGCAAGCCAGCCAAGTATGCATGCACACTCTCTTTCCTTCACTGTCCAACACTGAACATACACGCAAAAACACAATGGCATTGACTATATTATAAAACCACAGTTACACCGATTAACGTGGTAATAAAAATGCTGGAAGAGGTCCTAAAATCCTCACACACGGGGCGATCTCTTAATGAAATGCGGACGGATTGGTGGCTGTACTGTTTGAATGAACTCACACTCTGAACTGCCGAGACAGATCAAGCATTAGAAAACCATTTGGTTCGGACCGTGATAGAGGTCTTTGTGCCCCACAAAGGGGCTCACTTCGGGGCGTTTAGCTCAAAGTGGGTGACAAGAGGTTGAAAAAAGCTTGCTTGAGGAATGCATGTGAAAGAAAACGAGACTAGGAGAGAGAGAGACAACCAGGAGAAGAGAAAGAAGAGGCATATAAGCTGTTGAGTCACAGAAGAATGAACATAGAATTATCCCTTTTTTTGTCTACCAAGCAAGATTGAGAGAGAGACAGCGAGAGAGGGAAAGAGAGAGAGAGAGAGAGAGAGAGAGAGAGAGAGAGAGAGAGAGAGAGAGAGAGAGAGAGAGAGAAAAGGCCTAGTAACACAAAGCCTGATTTGGATCTCATGCGCTCAATAAGAAGGCTCCCATCCTGCAAATCACTTTGGTATTTGAATCCAGACCAATGTGACAACACCCCGATGAGAAGGGGATATTAGCAGCAAAAAATAGTATCCGACTCACAAATAGCAGCTTAAGAGTTTTTTCTTTTTACTTTGGCGAAAACCCAGGAGCACCTTAGAGCGAGAAATGTGGCTGTGTGTGTGTGTGTGTTCAAGTGTGTGTGTGTGTTCAAGTGTGTGTGTGTGTGTGTCCGTCCTCCCAGCACGCTGTAGGAGGCTTATTGGCAGGCAGGAGGAGGGGAGGCAGGAGAGGGGATGCTGAGCAGAGAATGCCAGGAATGTCCAGCCCTGTTTACAGCCTGGGCCGGTTCACACCTGCAGGTCAGGGTGCTATCACTCGCCCCGGCCCCTCCTCTCTCTCTCTCTCTCTCTCTCTCTCTCTCTCTCTCTCTGTCTCTCTCTCTCTCTCTCTCGCTCCCTTGCAGTTACTCTCCCCCCACACACACACACACACACACACACAGTCCCCCCCTCATTACAAGAGGGTCAAGCTCGGAGGTGACCTAATTAGAAGTTCATTACATCACAGACAATCTCCATTAGCATGCCAAGCCGGCCAGTTAATCCATTAGCACCCGAGGCCCCCAGTGCAGCCTCTGCATTCCAGCCCCTGTGGCCCTCATCCGGGGGCCCCGCCACACACACATCACACATCAGACGTACCTTCGCCGCTTTGTGTTTACTTTGTTCAGCGACGTTCTCCGTGGTAGCTAAGAGCTACCAGTAGTGGTAGCAAGAACTGCAGCTTTGCTTTTTTCCTTTTTTTCTTTTTTTTTACAAGGAAGGTCAACAACTATTTCACTTTAGGTGAAAAATAAGTTTTCGACCACCTGAAGCAAAATGTCGGCCAGCTTAACAGTTAGCTTGGCGTTCATATCTAGTCATTCTTCATAATGGATAAAACGTGCTTTGAGTGGCGATGCAAGGCGAGGAGCCTCAAACCTTCACTCATCTATTATACGTTGCATCCTGTGGGCCGTCCCCAGGTCCTTGATGTGCCTTATGTGGATATGAGCTCGAGAACATAGTGTATTTTAATGAAAAGAATGAGTCACATTTGAGGTTAACCAGAACCAGGTAATAGACATTAGGTTGAAGTTTATGTTCCGATGCTATCTATAAATCTCTGCAGTAATATTGCTTGTAGAGACGTGAACATTAATAACCAAATGGGTTTGTACTCTGGCGGCGGTGGTGGTGTTGGGGGGCCCGGGCCAAATGAGCTGATCTGCCATGTTAAACCGACAGTGATTGGACTCTTAAGGGTCTTTATGCACACAGTGAGACAGAGGGAGGTGTGTGGGTGGGGGGTATGTCAGCTGCTTCTGGGGCCCATACTCCATCGACTCCCGGCCGGCTTCACCTGGGACATTTGTCTTGGCAGGAGGACAACATTGTGGAGCAATGTGTACACCTGCAGAGTAGCGATTCTGGGTCCAAAACAAATCCTGTCCTTCCTCTTAGATTATGAGACGGATATGAAAAAAAACGCGAAGTTATATTTCTTCAAGCTGTGTTTTGAATACGATATTATAAAAAAAGAATAACCTTTTCACCTCGAGCGCTTTTCCCAGTTTGTCGTTTCCAAACGATCCCGAGTTTTTTCTCTTTGCAACAGAAAATCCCCCGATGGTCTCCCAGGAGATGATCTACTAGGAGAACTCTAGTATCTGTTGATTGAGTCTCTCCACTTGGTTCTGCTCCGTCCCCCTTCCTAAATGAATGTACCCCCACCTGCCCCCACGACTCCCCCCTCCCTTTGTACTGGCTTGGCCTTTAAAGTGTAGGGGTGCAGCCGCCGGGGTTGTGGCCGCGTCACCGGGGGCGGGGGGGGGACGGGGGGGGGGACAGGGGGGGGGACTCAAAGAGAGTCAGTATCCATCGTCTCACTGGGGACCTGGGAGCCACAGAAACCCCCCCCTGCCCCCTGCCTTCCCCTTTGAAACCTCTCCCCTCTGGTGACTGGCAGCCCATACAGCGCTCCGTTGCTTTGTAAGTGACTCCATTGTCAGGGGCAGATTGGAGAGGAGAGAAAAAAAAGGGAACTGGAGGCTAGCCCCAGGGAGAGAAAAGGCAAGGTGAAACAAAAAGGTCTGGCTCTGTGGTCTGAAGAGGGCAGGAGTGGATCAAAGGGCCGGGCGCTGACCTGCGCCCTTTGTCCCTCAGACAGCCCGGGCTTCATTTAACCTTTCTCCAGAGGCCGGCCGAGCCCGCTGGGATATCGAGCTACACGGACCCCATCGCCTGTGGGGACAACTCTGCGCTGGTGCAAAACGCCGCTCCACCCCGCCCTCCTCTTCCTCCTCCTCCTGCTCTTCCCTGTCCACCTGGGGACTAGACAATATCGCAGGTGAAAGTGGATGGGAGGGGCTGGCTTTTTTTTTTTTCTCCCCCTGCATCGCCCCATCCTGTCTGGGATCCACCACAATAGGGAGCTGAGCCCTCCCTCTGGATGCCCGGCGGCCAAGTCTTAGCTTACTTCATAGCATTCACAGGGCCCCAGCTGCCCTCCCTGCCCCGGCCCCGCTGGGAGATCCACAGCATGGGGAGGGACGCAGAACAGAGGCCAGCTCTCACTCACTCACCTGGGGATGGTAAACCTCAGCTATGCGGTAAACAAAGGTGAACTTAGTGGATCTCTGTTGCATTGTTGCATTGTGGAAACTTAAATCTTCCAGCTTTAATGAGCCATTGAATGGGGAGGATTTTCTATGGTTCAAGGGGCCATGTGTGCCTTTTTAAACCTGTCCGTCATCCCTCCTATAAAGGGTTGACAAACAGGTAGTGCACAATACCTTCAAGGCCCCTCTGTGTCGCCCAAAATAAAGTCAGTTAAATATGGTCTTCCCCATCAAGCTATTGACAGAGCTGATAAATACAGACAATCTGTGTACTAATCGCCTAACTGATCCAACACTGAATTGAAAATAAATACAAGCCATCGTGTGATAGTTGTAGCATCCTTAATGGCCAGCGTTGCGTGTGCCACCAAACAAAGTGTTGGACGCAGCGCTGTGTCCAGCTTGAGGGAACCTTGTGAAGCCCGGCACAAAATGGGAACAATGTGAAGTTCGACAAGATTAACTTTTTGCGCGGCACTCTGACTCTGCGGGTTAAAACACAAAAATGTGACACGCAATGGCGGATCTATATTTACACAAGACACCACGAGATAAGTGTTTTGCAAGAACAACACAAAATCCATCAATACAAGAAACTAACGCCAGTCTTGTCGCCCAGCAACCGATGTGTATGTTTGCCGATGTTTGCCAATCCTTCTGCTGTTCCTTTGCTTGTGTTAAGCAGCGCACACACCATGTCCTATGTGGACGGGCCGCGAAGCCGCTTCCCAAAGCTCCTCTGAACAAAGAACATTTTGGGGGGGATCACTTGGAGGCTCTTGGGGCCCTCCTGTGCGGGAGGGAGAGAGGGAGCACTCAAGGTGGGGAGCCTTTCAAGGGGAGAAGTCAAGGGGAAAGGGCTTGGAGACTGGAAACAGAGGTACCTCCACGGAGGGTTGGGGATGGGAGGTCTAGGTATGTTGGGAACGAAAGCGGCCAAATTGTCCTGCTTTCATTAGAGCGCTGAGTGAAGCCTCTGCCGAGGCCTCGATTCCCAAGACTCTCAGATAACAAGTGGCTTCCCACACTGAGGCTTTCTGTTTCCTCCCCAATAAAACGACATGGAGACCCGGAGAGACCCAGAGAGACGTAGAGAGAGAGAGACCGGGAGAGAGAGACATGGAGAGGGACCCAGAATGAGAGACAGAGAGAGGGACCCAGAATGAGAGACATAGAGAGAGAGACCCAGAGAGACATAGAGAGAGACCCACAGAGAGACATAGAGAGAGACAAGGAATGAGAGACAAGGAGATAGAGAGACCCAGAATGAGAGACAGAGAGAGAGGGACCCAGAATGAGAGACACATAGAGAGAGACCCAGAGAGACATAGAGAGAGACCCACAGAGAGACATAGAGAGAGACAAGGAATGAGAGACAAGGAGATAGAGAGACCCAGAGAGAGACAAAGAGAGACCCAGAATGAGAGACATA
>NC_079416.1:16532769-16535269 GCF_026213295.1 Gadus chalcogrammus
ATGTTGTACATGTCGTACGTGTTGTGCGTTGTGTCATCCAAATTGGTTATTTTTCTCTCATTGTCTCTCTCGCTCTCTGTCTCTCTCTCCCTCTCTCTAGAAATAGATGATTAGAGTCATTCTGCAAGACAAATGTAACTTCTCTGGACGCTCTAAATCTGTTTAGGCACATTTAATAGTGTCAATTATTGTGGGGCCAGACGAAGGGGGCTCGGGCCTTTCTCTGCTGTAGTCAAGGCCCTTAATAACATCGGCTGCAATGAGAAGCAGATGCTGACCCGCGTGGTCCCTTTGAAAAAATACATTTGAGTAGCTCTGCTTCTAATTTATGAGCCCCCCTGCCCCCCTCCGCTCCACATCTGGAATTCTTTATAATTAAAACGTAAACCCGAAAGTTGGACTTCCACCTGTCAAACGTTGAGAAGATGAACATAGTAATGGACATTGCCTGTATCTCGCTTGAGAGATGGCATCATTGCGTATTTGCCTTTGTGTTTATATGTTGAAGGGGGGGGGGGGGTGGGAGGGGCTAAAGTAAGGCAGACTCTCTTCTGCTTTATTTTCTGTCATCCTTGCAGCGTCTAAGGTGTCTGTGCTGGTACCTTGGTGGGTGACGGGCACATGGGGTTTTTAGTGTGTGTAATTGTTGCATGTGTGCGTGTTACCAGAAGTATATTACACACATAAATTGCAAAATAAATGAAGCATTCATGTGTGTGTGTTTGTATGTGTGTGTGTGTGTGTGTGTGTGTGTGTGTGTGTGTGTGTGTGTGTGTGTGTGTGTGTGTGTGTGTGTGTGTGTGTATGTGTGCGTATATGTGTGTGTGTGTGTGTGTGTTATCAAAGAACATGATTTTAATCTTTGCACTAATGCCACTGTGGGGTCATTTGTAGGTAAGCGAGAACAGAGCCGAACAACCGTGTGGACTTTTCTTTTGAAGTCGTTTTAAAATCAGAGCTCGGTTGAAAGACTTTGGCAGCATTACCGTCGAGTTTCCGATTCCAATCTCACACTCAGAGTGAACCGGAAACATCATGTTCCAGATTAACAGATCGCCTTTTCGCTGTATTAGGTAGTAATGAAAGCAAATGAATGGATTTCGAAAGGCTGGTGAATGGCGTACTTGTCCTCCATCTCTCTTTTCTCTTCTCTTTTCATTACTTTCAAGTGCAGATTGGAGACAAAAAGCACCTGTGAGTGGGAAGGACGATGGAGCACGTGGGGGAGGTGGTGTGTGGCACGTGCACTTATTCCCGCTGCGACCGTGGCCATGTGCACGGAATTCCAGTCTTTTTCTCCCGCTTATATACCAGATCCTCATAATTAAGTGTTCTGTGTTAATGGTTCAAGCCAGGATCAAACAGGGGCGGGGGGGGGGGGGGGGGGGGCATGAGGGATGTTGGTATGTTGGTGGTTGGGTGAGGGGTGCTGGTGTACAGCAGCTTTCTGGGGCTACCGGTGGGTGACGGGGGTAACGGGATTGCAGGGCATTCAGATGCACATTGACATTTGGTTGGTGAAATCTGCTCTCCAAAGATCTTTCACACAATCTCTGGACATCTTGCGTTTCAGATACCCTGCAGCTGTAATGGGGGGAGAAAACAATGCGTGCAGGTGTGAGGCAGTTAAAACCAGACCAAAGCAGTTCCCAGCAAAAGCATAAAATACTGCTATGCTATGGTAAAGGAATTGGATATAATAGTACCAATAAACAAAAGTATTGAGAGAGAGAGAGAGAGAGAGAGAGAGAGAGAGAGAGAGAGAGAGAGAGAGAGAGAGAGAGAGAGAGAGAGAGAGAGAGAGAGAGAGAGGGAGAGAGTTTGGAAGAGAGACTGACAGAGAGGGAGATCTTCTATACAGCGAGAGCAAGCGGGGAGTGTGGAGGAGGAGTTGGTCCTCTTTGTGGATCATTGGCAGATAATGGGCTCATTAGGCCAAGCAGAGCTCGAAAAGCCCCTGGCCCTCAAAACAAACAGAGCAGTCACTGAGGAGAGAGGGACTAAAGGGCCCGACATGGAGAGCGATCTAATGAGGGCCCCTGCACCTCCCTCCGTCTCTATCTCACAGCCCCCTCCCTCTCTCTCTCTCTCTCTCTCTCTCCCTCTCTCTCTCTCTCTCTCTCTCTCTCTCTCTCTCTCTCTCTCTCTCTTCTCTCGCCCGTCACACAGGGCAGATCCAGGCCTACCACCGGTTGACACACCGACTCATTCAAGTCTAACTTTAAAGGCCTTCGGACAGACATTCTGTCAACCCCAGTCACGCTGACTCACGTCCAAATGCATCCACTTACTCACATTATATCTTGTCTCTGTCAGTCTCTCTTTGTCCTCTCACCCACACACCCACACACCCACACACACACACACACACACACACACACACACACACCCACACACACACACACACGCACCGGCCCGTTTGTCGGTTGATATGCCCTGGCCATGCATTCAACTCTACCGCTAAGAACAAAAAAAGTAAAACTATCCCTTTTTGACTCAT